>NC_087395.1:12440000-12595000 GCF_031307605.1 Tribolium castaneum | reverse complement strand
GCTTTACCTAAATTTATGGGAAGGATGCCAGGGTTATTTGTAATGTTTCGGTCTGACGAAACGGTAACCATAAGCCAGGTTACGAAGATGTACCTGCAATGGAATTTTCTTGTTTAGTTGGTCGTTTAACATTATCCATATAAAGTTTATTAAATTTTCTGCCGGTTTTTGATTTATTGATTTTAGGTTTTATCGTTTTACGGTCACGATTTGTCTCTAAAATTTCTTCTTTCTTATATCGATTTCGAACTTTTGATCTAAAATTACTTTTTACGAAGACTGTGTCAGGTAATTTAGTTGGTATGTTTTCCCTATTTTCATTTAATTTGGTTATTAATTTTTCTTTGTTTTCTGTTAGCCGTTTGTTAATTTCTTTAAAAATGATTTGCAGTTTTTCTTTATGAGACTGTAAATGGTTGTTTAAAATTACATATTCTAAATTAATATCTCCAATTTCTTGTTTATTGTTCAAATTCAAAACATTGAAAGGGGTTAGTTTTGTGGTACTGTGGATGGAATTATTATAGGCAATTGTGGCATATAAAATTTTTGTTGAGATTGGGTCTTTAGAAAATTCAGGACGATTGTTGAGTAAATTTAGATGTTCTAAAAATGTTGAATGGAAACGCTCTATAAGTCCATTACTTGCTGGGTGATGAGGGCTACAGAAATGGACATCAATTTTGTGCAGTCGGAAAAATTCTGTTACAACACCGTTATCGAATTCTGATCCATTATCAGTTATAATCAAACTGGGGACAGAATGATGACTAAAGAAAATCAGTAATTTTTTCATTATTTCTATTGCTTGCATGTTTTCGAGTAGATATACTTGAGCATATTTACTGAAAGCATCAATGATTGTTAAAAATTTGTGGGATTGGTATTTTAATACGTCTATATGAACAATCTCGAATGGTTTGGTCGGTGTCGGAGTCAAATTGAATTTTAGCTTCAATGGTTTGCGGTCGTATTTTACAGCTTTACATATTTCACATTTGTTGATAAAATTTTGAATAGCCTTTTGCATGTTAGGCCAATAGTAACGGGATGAAATTTTCTGTAGGGTTTCATTAATGCCACGATGATTAGATTTACCGTAATGGTAGTTTTGAATTATAGCAATTTGTTCTTCGGGGGATTCGACGTCTTCTAAAATTTTAAGGTGCTTTTTAAATAATATTGATTCATTGAAATGTTCTCTTAAAATGTTTCCGGTTATTTCATAAAGTTCGTCCGATGCGAAGTGACATGCATATGATACTTGGGGTATAACATAATTTTTTATAAAGTTTAGGATATTATTTTTCGAATCATTGCGTGAAATTTGGACTGTTATTCTTTGTTTTGAATTTTCAAATAATTTGATTACTACTGGATCTGAAGGATTGTTTGTAACGGAAATGAATTGAATTTGATTTTTGCCAAAATTTAACGGGTCTTCAGAAATAGGTATTAAACAGACGGGGTTTTCTTTGTTAGTATGAATTGTAATGTTATCGTCGTTCTCATCGATATTTTGGTCTAAATCTTTATCGGGTTCTACGCGGGTAGAACTTATGTCATCTTCTTTATTAATGAGTTCTTGATTAAATTTTTTTATATATTCGAATATTGGTTTATCCGAATAATCTGTTTCTGGTTCAGAATTGTCTGGGGTTGTAGCCATGTTTAAATTTGGAGGTCGCGATAAAGCGTCGGCGTTACTATTTAATTTTCCTTTTTTATAGTGGATTTCGTAATCAAATTCTTCAAGACGTAAACGCCATCTGACTAATTTAGAGTTAGGCTCTTTAAGCGAAAAAAGCCATTTTAGTGGTTGATGATCGGTGACTATTTTAAATTTTCGTCCATACAAATAAGGGCGAAAATATTTGGTTGCCCAAACAATGGCAAGCAGCTCCTTTTCGATTGTGGAGTAGTTAATTTCATGTTCGTTCAGGGTTCGCGAGGCGAATGCGACAGGTAAATCGCTACCGATGGTTCCTTGTGAGAGAACAGCACCAATGGCGTAATTACTTGCATCAGTCGTCAAAATAAATTGTTTATCAAAATCTGGGTATTGTAAGATAGGATCATTGGTTAAAAGGTTTTTGCAAAATTCAAAACAATTTTTGTAATCAGTTTCATTTGGGTCAATTTTATGGTCTTTCTTTAGTCGAATAGTTAATGGTTTTGTAATTTTTGCGAAATTTTTAATGAATTTTCGGTAGTATCCAATTAAACCAAGAAAACCTTTGAGTTGTTTCGGTGTTGTTGGAATACTATAGTCTAAAATAGCTTTAATTTTGTCTGGATTTGGTTTTATACCTTCCGGTGTAATGACGTGTCCTAAATAATTTACTTCTTTTTTTAAAAATTCGCTTTTATCCAATTGTATCTTAAAGTTAAATTTGCGTAGTCGGTCAAAAACAGCTGTTAATTTTTGAATATGTTCTTGTAAAGATGTCGAGAAAATGATTATGTCGTCTAAATACACAATGCAACAGTTATTTACGATACCGCGTAATACATTGTCCATCACACGTTGGAATGTTGATGGGGCGTTTTTCAAGCCGAAGGGCATTCTGACGAATTCGTAATGCCCATTTTCTACCGTAAATGCAGTTTTTTGGACATCGTTTGGGTCTACTTCTATTTGGTGGAAACCGGAAGCAAGATCGATTGTGCTAAAGTATTGACTACGACCCAGCTTATCGAGTATGTCATTGATATTTGGTAAGGGGTAACGATCTTCGACTGTTTGTTCGTTAAGTTTTCGATAGTCGATGACTATTCTCCATTTGCGTTGCCCGGAAGCGTCTAATTTTTTGGGTACTATCCAAATTGGAGAGGACCATGGCGAATCAGAAGGTCGGATTATGCCTTGTTTTAGCATTTTGGATATTTGATTTTGTACCTCCGTTTTGTGAATGTGGGGGTAACGATATGTTTTAGTGTGTATGGGAGTCTCGTCCTTCAAATTAATTTTGTGTTTCACTGCATTTGTAAATGTTAGGTTGTCAGAATCAAAATAAAAAATGTCTGAATAAGATTTCAGCAACTTTACTAAATTTTGACGCTCTTCTTTGTTACAGTGGTCTAATCTTACTTTGGAAAAATCAAAATTTTGTGCTTGAGGTTTAAGGTTGTTTAAATTTGGTATATCAAATTGGTCCTGTGGAATCACTTCAAATGGATGAGAGATGTCGACTTTTGTATGTTTGTTAGTAGGGTTTATTAACGACGTTAAAGCGAAATTATTTTCGACTTTAATGAGACTTTCGTGAATTTCTAGGTCTGAAAATGTATGTTTTGGTAAAAGGGCAGTTCCATTTTTAACGTTTGCAATCTTAATTTTTATTACTTGTTCGGAATTTGGCAGGACTTCGATATGATTATTGTAATCACATAATTTTTTAAAGTTTATATCGATTTGGGTATTGGGAAGAAAGAGTTTGCCTAAGTTAAGGTCAATGTTTGCTTGGAGTTGTTTTAAATTATCAATGCCAAGTAAACAATCGAAATATTTGTGAAATTTGAATATATGGAACTTAACGATTTTAGTTTTACTTTTAAAAATTTTGGGACCCGGTATGGAAACGCTAAATTGTTCTTTTGTACAACCGTGCGCTGTAGAAATAATAAACGGGTCATTTTTTATTAATTTAGCAAAGTGAAGTTTTGCTTTTTCTGGATTTATAAACGATTTCGTGGAACCAGTGTCGATTAAGCATTTTAATTTACAGTTTGGAAAGGGTATAACGATATAAGGCAATTGTGAAGGGTTGTCGTCAATATTTAATAATTCAACATGTCCGAGGCTGCTTCTTCTAAAAAAGGTTCTGAATATTGTTCAAAATTTGGTTCAAAAAATGAGGTTGATGCACCGTTATTTGTTTCATTATTATCATCAGGACATTCTTGAATTTCAAATTGGTCATTTACTTCATTTTCGTTGTTGTGCAATTCTTCCGCGTACCAATTTTGCTGAGGTTGTCGAAAATTATAATTTGGTTTATTTGGAACTGTGTTTCTGGTACTTATACTCATTGGAACTGGTTTGTCTAATTGGGTTTGTCGTGGTTTAAATACGTTAGATTGATTTCGGTTTTGATTGAAATTTTGCTGACGGTTAAAATTTTGGTGTGGTTGAGGTAAGGGTTTGTACACCATTGGGTTTGGTCTGTTGTGATTAGTTTGGGGTTTTGTAAATTTGGTCTTGTCATTTATGTTGAAATCATTGGTCAAAATTCGTAAAGCGTCGCCCAAACTTGCCGGTTGTCTAGTGGATAAATAATCTCCTAAGGGGTTGTTTAAATGTTTTAGAAAAACTCTTAGGGCCAAATGATTCGAATTTTGAATTAATGCGTCTCTGGCAGTAACGACTACTTGGGTCGAAATATAGCTGATTTGCAGATTCAAGTTTTCTTGAATTCTTGTGAAAAATTCTAGTGGTTTCAGGTTGCCCTGTCGCAAATTACACAATTCGATGGTTAACGTCTGTAAGTCACGTTTGTCCGCGTATGTTGCTAATAACGCAGTTTTGAGGTCGTTCCAGTTTTTAATTTGATACGAAGCTATGTGAGCAGCAGCTTCACCTTTTATTTTATTTTTTATCGATTTTATTAATAAGGTATTTTGAAAATCATTTGCATCTTGTACATTGTAAAACTTATTAATTAACTGTTCACTTGTAGCAATGAACTCGCTTAATAAAGCTTGATTTCCGGTAAATTCCGGTAAAATCTGTAAATATTCAAATTTAAATAATTGTTGATTTTCTGGCATTTTTAATTTTTATTTTTCTTAATACTCAAAAATTTCAAACAATTAATTTTTCGGTTTTCGCCCGAATTTGATAAGATTGATGCAATTTTTCGAGTCCGAATTTGTTGCAAAATGACATCTACGACTCACCAACTGTACTCCATCTGCCAACGTTGTCTTCAGATTTTTTCGATAGGCGTCAAAGCGTTGAAACGCACCGTCTTTTGATTGGAAGTCCGTAGAGTTGTCCAGGTCCAGCGGCCACTAGGTGAAAGTCCTCGCGCACTTGTTGGGTTCACAATTTTTCGGTGAAAGTCCACAACTTAGATTTTTGGAGGTTCACTTTTTTGGGCACAAGACGTTTCGCCTATCCTACTGACTGCGCCAATTATGTTTCTGAATAAGCAGTTGGCTTTTTTAAAAATTTTATTTCAAGTAATTACAAGCGCGGTGAGACATAGAGTGTCTCCCCTCTACAATTTAGCATATATTTATAATATAAAAAATGTTTACTAAGCATTAAGCACTAAGGGGATATTTTGCACATATAATTTGTGTTATATGAGTGTTTTCTCATTTCTATGAAAGAAATCATCTGTGATCTGTGTTTTTAGGCAAGAAATTGTCTAAAATTAATAACTCATTTTAAAACTGGTATAAAAACATTTACTATACAAAAGTTAATAATAATAATAATAATAATAATATTAATAATAATAATAATAATAATAGTAATAGTAACAAAAGTAATAATAATAATAATACTTTTAATAAGGAAAAATGGTGCTTATTTTGTGTGTTACATGAGCGTTTTCTCATTTCCATGCAAAAGATTATGTGTGATCTGTGTTTTTAGGCAATCTAAGCCATTTTATAGTTTTTAATATTTAACAAAAATTAGCTTTAAAATAAAATGTTTGAAAAACTGAAATTAAACTAAATTAATTGTGTCTAACACTTTAGTATAGGAAAAAGGAGGAGACGTAAAGTCACAAAAGTCTTAGAGTTGTCTTTAGTCGTCATATTAATAACAATAACATTTATAATAACAATACTAGTAGTACTAAATTTGCTTATATGCAAGCGCTTAATTAAGGTAACAGTTTTTTTGTTTTTTGCTTATATCTCGAAAACAGTTACTCCTATCAATTTTTACTTTTTCACCAAAATTAAAGGTGATAAAATTTCCTACAAAATAGTTATTTGCATTTTTCATGTAGAACTAACCATAAGCCAGATATAAGTTAAATAATTAATAACTAAAAAAAAGTGTTTTAACAGAAAATGTCTTGTGATTTAAAATACACTTAATTTATTGGGTCCAATACTTTATTAGAAGAAAAAGAAGGTGACATAAAAGTCACTGAAATCTTCAAAGTCGTTTTTAAATGCTGCATTTTTGTCTTCGTCTCAAACATTGAAAACTGAATTACATTTTTGTTCAGTAACAGTTACAGTTTTCTTATTGGTTTTTTGCTTATATCTCGAAAACAGTTACTCCTATCAAATTTTATCTTTCTTTCAAAATTAAAGCTGATAAAATTTCCAACAAAATAGTTATTTACATTTTTCTTGTAGGACCAAGCATAAACGAGTTATAGAGTTGGATATAAATAATATTTAACAAAAATTTGCTTTAAAATAAAATGCTTGAAAAACCGGAATTAAACTAAATTAACTGTGTCTAACACTTTAGTAGAGGAAAAAGGAGAAGACATAAAAGTCACTAAATGTTTCAGAGTCGTCTTTAGTCGTCATATTAATAACAATAACATTAATAATAATAATACTAATAGTACTAAATTTGCTTATATGCAAACGCTTAATTAAGGTAACAGTTTTTTGGTTTCTTGCTTGTATCTCGAAAACAGTTACTCCTATCAATTTTTATCTTTTATTCAAAATTAAAGCTGATAAAATTTCCTACAAAATAGTTATTTGCATTTTTTTGTAGGACCAACCATAAGTGAGTTATAGAGTTGGATATAAATAATCTTTAACAAAAATTTGCTTTAAAATAAAATGTTTGAAAAACCGATATTAAACTAAATTAATTGGGTCTAACACTTTAGTTGAGGAAAAAGGAGAAGACATAAAAGTCACCAAAGTCTTGAGAGTCGTTTTTAGTCGTCATATTAATAACAATAACATTAATAATAATAATACTAATATTACTAAATTTCTTTATATGCAAGCGCTTAATTAAGGTAACAGTTTCTTGCTTATATCTCGAAAACAGTTACTCCTATCAATTTTTATCTTTTTACTAAAATTAAAGCTGATAAAATTTCCTACAAAGTAGTTATTTGCATTTTTTATGTAGAACTAACCATAAGCGAGATATAAGTTTGAAAATAATTAATATTTAAAACAAAAGTGGAAAAGTTGGAAATTTTATCAGCTTTAATTTTGAAAAAAAGATAAAATTTGATAGGTGTAACTGTTTTCGAGATATAAGCAAAAAACCAATAAGAAAACTGTAACTGTTACTGAACAAAAATGTAATTCAGTTTTCAATGTTTGAGACGAAGACGAAAATGCAGCATTTAAAAACGACTCTGAAGACTTCAGTGACTTTTATGTCACCTCCTTTTTCTTCTAATAAAGTATTGGACCCAATAAATTAAGTGTATTTTAAATCACAAGGCATTTTCTGTTAAAGCACTTTTGTTTTAAATATTAATTATTTTCAAACTTATATCTCGCTTATGGTTAGTCCTACATGAAAAATGCAAATAACTATTTTGTAGGAAATTTTATCAGCTTTAATTTTAGTAAAAAGATAAAAATTGATAGGAGTAACTGTTTTCGAGATATAAACTAGAAACCAAAAAACTGTTACCTTAATTAAGCGCTTGCATATAAGCAAATTTAGTACTATTGGTATTATTATTATTAATGTTATTGTTATTAATATGACGACTAAAAACGACTCTGAAAACTTTAGTGACCTTTATGTCTTCTCCTTTTTCCTCTACTAAAGTGTTAGACACAATTAATTTGGTTTAATTTTAGTTTTTCAAACATTTTATTTTAAAGCAAATTTTTGTTAAAGATTATTTATATCCAACTCTATAACTCGCTTATGGTTGGTCCTACAAAAAAATGCAAATAACTATTTTGTAGGAAATTTTATCAGCTTTGATTTTGAAAAAAAGATAAAAATTGATAGGAGTAACTGTTTTCGAGATATAAGCAAGAAACCAAAAAACTGTTACCTTAATTCAGCGTTTGCATATAAGAAATTTAGTACTATTAGTTTTATTATTATTAATGTTATTGTTATTGATATGACGACTAAAGACGATTCTGAAACCTTTAGAGACTTTTATGTCTTCTCCTTTTTCCTCCACTAAAGTGTGAGGCACAATTAATTTAGTTTAATTTCAGTTTTTCAAACATTTTATTTTAAAGCAAATTTTTGTTAGGTATTATTTATATCCATCTCTATAACTCGCTTATGCTTGGTCCTACAAGAAAAATGCAAATAATTACTTTGTTGGAAATTTTATCAGCTTTAATTTTGAAAGAAAGATAAAATTTGATAAGTGTAACTGTTTTCGAGATATAAGCAAAAAACCAATAAGAAAACTGTAACTGTTACTGAACAAAAATGTAATTCAGTTTTCAAAGTTTGAGACGAAGACGAAAATGTAGCATTTAAAAACGACTCTGAAGACTTCAGTGACTTTTATGTCATCTCCTTTTTCTTCTAATAAAGTATTGGACCCAATAAATTAAGTGTATTTTAAATCACAAGGCATTTTCTGTTAAAGCACTTTTGTTTTAAATATTAATTATTTTCAAACTTATATCTCGCTTATGGTTAGTCGTACATGAAAAATGTAAATAACTATTTTGTAGGAAATTTTATCAGCTTTAATTTTAGTAAAAAGATAAAAATTGATAGGAGTAACTGTTTTCGAGATATAAGCTAGAAACCAAAAAACTGTTACCTTAATTAAGCGCTTGCATATAAGCAAATTTAGTACTATTAGTATTATTATTATTAATGTTATTGTTATTAATATGACGACTAAAAACGACTCTGAAGACTTTAGTGACCTTTATGTCTTTTCCTTTTTCCTCTACTAAAGTGTTAGACACAATTAATTTAGTTTAATTTTGGTTTTTCAAACATTTTATTTTAAAGCAAATTTTTGTTAAATATTATTTATATCCAACTCTATAACTCGCTTATGGTTGGTCCTACAAGAAAAATGCAAATAACTATTTTGTAGGAAATTTTATCAGCTTTAATTTTGAAAAAAAGATAAAAATTGATAGGAGTAATTGTTTTCGAGATATAAGCAAAAAACCAAAGTAAAAACTGTTACAGTTACTGAACAAAAATGTAATTCAGTTTTCAATGTTTGAGACGAAGACGAAAATGCAGCATTTTAAAACGACTCTGAAGACTTCAGCGACTTTTATGTCACCTCCTTTTTCTTCTAATAAAGTATTGGACCAAATAAATTAAGTATATTTTAAATCAATAGACATTTTCTGTTAAAGCACTTTTTTTTTAAATATTAATAATTTTTAAACTTATATCTCGCTTATGGTTAGTCTTACATGAAAAATGCAAATAACTATTTTGTAGAGAATTTTATCAGCTTTAATTTTAGTAAAAAGATAAAAATTGATATAAGTAACTGTTTTCGAGATATAAGCAAGAAACCAAAAAACTGTTACCTTAATTAAGCGTTTGCATGTAAGCAAATTTAGTACTATTAGTATTATTATTATTAATGTTATTGTTACTAATATGACGACTAAAGACGACTCTGAAACCTTTAGTGACATTTATGTCTTCTCCTTTTTCCTCTACTAAAGTGTTAGACACAATTAATTTAGTTTAATTTTAGTTTTTCAAACATTTTATTTTAAAGCAAGTTTTTGTTAAATATTATTTATATCCAACTCTATAACTCGCTTATGGTTGGTCCTACAAGAAAAATGCAAATAACTATTTTGTAGGAAATTTTATCAGCTTTAATTTTGAAAAAAAGATAAAAATTGGTAGGAGTAACTGTTTTCGAGATATAAGCAAAAAACCAATAAGAAAACTGTAACTGTTACTGAACAAAAATGTAATTCAATTTTCAATGTTTGAGACGAAGACGAAAATGCAGCATTATTATTATTATTAATGTTATTGTTATTAATATGACGACTAAAAACGACTCTGAAGACTTTGGTGACTTTTATGTCTTCTCCTTTTTCCTATACCAGAGTGTTAGACTCAATTAATTTAGTTTAATTTCGGTTTTTCAAACATTATATTTTAAAGCAAATTTTTGTTAAAGATTATTTATATCAAGCTCTATAACTCGCTTATGGTTGGTCTTACAAAAGAAATGCAAATAACTATTTTGTAGGAAATTTTATCAGCTTTAATTTTGAAAGAAAGATAAAAATTGATAGGAGTAATTGTTTTCGAGATATAAGCAAAAAACCAAAGTAAAAACTGTTACAGTTAATGCACAAAAATGTAATTCAGTTTTCAATGTTTGAGAGGAAGACGAAAATGCAGCATTTAAAAACGACTCTGAAGACTTCAGCGACTTTTGTGTCACCTCCTTTTTCTTCTAATAAAGTATTGGACCCAATAAATTAAGTGTATATTAAATCACAAGACATTTTCTGTTAAAGCACTTTTTTTTTTAATATTAATAATTTTTAAACTTATATCTCGCTTATGGTTAGTCCTACAGGAAAAATGCAAATAACAATTTTGTAGAAAATTTTATCAGCTTTAATTTTGAAAGAAAGATAAAAATTGATAGGAGTAACAGTTTTCGAGAGATAAGCAAAAAACCAATAAGAAAACTGTAACTGTTACTGAACAAAAATGTAATTCAGTTTTCAATGTTTGAGACGAAGACGAAAATGCAGCATTTAAAATCGACTCTGAAGACTTCAGTGACTTTTATGTCACCTCCTTTTTCTTCTAATAAAGTATTGGACCCAATAAATTAAGTGTATTTTAAGTCACAAGACATTTTCTGTTAAAGCACTTTTTTTTTAAATATTAATTATTTTCAAACTTATATCTCGCTTATGGTTAGTCCTACATGAAAAATGAAAATTACTATTTTGTAGAAAATTTTATCAGCTTTAATTTTAGTAAAAAGATAAAAATTGATAGGAGTAACTGTTTTCGAGATGTAAGCAAGAGACCAAAAAACTGTTGCCTTAATTAAGCGCTTGCATATAAGCAAATTTAGTAATATTAGTATTATTATTATTAATGTTATTGTTATTAATTTGACGACTAAAAACGACTCTGAAGACTTTGGTGACTTTTATGTCTTCTTCTTTTTCCTCTACTAAAGTGTTAGACCCAATTAATTTAGTTTAATTTCGGTTTTTCAAACATTTTATTTTAAAGCAAATTTTTGTTAAAGATTGTTTATATCCAACTCGATAACTCGCTTATGGTTGGTCTTACAAAAGAAATGCAATCAACTATTTTGTAGGAAATTTTATCAGCTTTAATTTTGAAAGAAAGATAAAAATTGATAAGAGTAATTGTTTTAGAGATATAAGCAAAAAACCAAAGTGAAAACTGTTACAGTTACTGAACAAAAATGTAATTCAGTTTTCAATGTTTGAGACGAAGACGAAAATGCAGCATTTAAAAACGACTCTGAAGACTTCAGTGACTTTTATGTCACCTCCTTTTTCTTTTATTAAAGTATTGGACCCAATAAATTAAGTGTATTTTAAATCACAAGACATTTTCTGTTAAAGCACTTTTTTTTTAAATATTAATTATTTTCAAACTTCTATCTCGCTTATGGTTAGTCCTACATAAAAAATGCAAATAACTATTTTGTAGAAAATTTTATCAGCTTTAATTTTAGTAAAAAGATAAAAATTGATAGGAGTAACAGTTTTCGAGATATAAGCAAGAAACCAAAAATCTGTTACCTTAATAAAGCGCTTGCATATAAGCAAATTTAGTACTATTAGTATTATTATTATTAATGTTATTGTTATTAATATGACGACTAAAAACGATTCTGAAGACTTTGGTGACTTTTATGTCTTCTCCTTTTTCCTATACTAAAGTGTTAGACCCAATTAATTTAGTTTAATTTCGGTTTTTCAAACATTTTATTTTAAAGCAAATTTTTGTTAAAGATTATTTATATCCAACTCTATAACTCGCTTATGGTTGGTCTTACAAAAGAAATGCAAATAACTATTTTGTAGGAAATTTTATCAGCTTTAATTTTGAAAGAAAGATAAAAATTGATAGGAGTAATTGTTTTCGAGATATAAGCAAAAAACCAAAGTGAAAACTGTTACAGTTACTGAACAAAAATGTAATTCAGTTTTAAATGTTTGAGACGAAGACGAAAATGCAGCATTTAAAAACGACTCTGAAGACTTCAGTGACTGTTATGTCACCTCCTTTTTCTTCTAATAAAGTATTGGACCCAATAAATTAAGTGTATTTTAAATCACAAGGCATTTTCTGTTAAAGCAATTTTGTTTTAAATATTAATTATTTTCAAACTTATATCTCGCTTATGGTTAGTCGTACATGAAAAATGCAAATAACTATTTTGTAGGAAATTTTATCAGCTTTAATTTTAGTAAAAAGATAAAATTTGATAAAATTTATTATTATTATTATTATTATTATTGTTATTATTTTTATTATTATTATTATTATTATTATTATTATTAACCGATTATAACTTTTGTATAGTAAATGTTTTTATACCAGTTTTAAAATGAGTTATTAATTTTAGACAATTTCTTTCCTAAAAACACAGATCACAGACGATTTCTTGCATAGAAATGAGAATACGCTCATATAACACAAAACAAGCTTCATTTTTGCTTAGAAAACTAAGCTTACTTTTATTACTATTATTATTTTTATTATTATTATTATTATTATTATTACTATTATTAGTATTATTATTTTTATTATTATTATTATTATTATTATTATTATTATTATTATTATTATTATTATTATTATTATTGTTATTATTATTATTATTATTAAAAACTTATATTAAACAGACAGAAAACGTCGTATTCTGACACAAAAAAACGAATTACGTTATAGACTTGACGAGAACGGCGTATCTCGGACTCTTATAGGACTCTTATAGGGTCAAAAAGTATCAGTTTGGATTAAAATAAATTATTTTTGTTGACTCTCAGTCTGAATTGTTCATCAGTTCAAACAAAAACGGCTTATTTTAGACGATCTTTTGCTTTGAACAAGAAAACTTACATCGAACAGACTAAAAACGTATTAATCTGGCATAAAAGAGCAATTTATGTATCACTTTAGATAACGGCAGCTAATCCTATTCGTTTCATTGCTTAAAATAGACAAAATTGTTAATAAATCGAACAAAAACGCTGCATTCTAGCACAAAATACTAATTACATTATAGTTTCGACGAGAATAGCTTATTTGGAATGATTCTATGCTTCCAAACGAGTAAATTTTTATTAAACAGATGCCAAACATCATGTTTTGTCCTATAAAGACATTTTATACTGCAGTTTGTATTAAAACAAAATATTTTCGTTGATTCTTTGTTAGAAGCAGCAAACCTAACATTAAAGAATCTGAAAACTTTGTATTCGGACACAAACCACCGAATTTTGTATCAGTTTAGACAAAAACGGTTGATTTTCGACTATATTTTGCTTTGAACAAGATAATTTATATCAAACTGACTAAAAACGTCTTATTTTAGCACAAAACAAAAGATTTGCGTTATAGTCTTAAAGCTGATTCATGCCACAGTTTGGATAAAAACCAATTATTTTTGTTAATTCATTGTTACAAACAAGAAACCTTACATCAAAGAAACTGAAAACCCCTTATTCAGGCACAGAAATTCGAATTACGTTTCAGTCTGGACAAAAGCTGCTTACTTTAGACGATCCTTTGTTTTGAACACGAAAACTTACATTAAAAAATTAAAAACGTCTTATTCTGGCTGAAAACTGCAAATTATATATTACTCTAGATAAAAGCAATTTATCCTGATTACTCCTTTACTTAGAATAGAGTAAACTTGTATAAAATTTAATGAAAACTTTAAATTTAGTCTCAAAAAATAATTTACGTTATAGTTTTGACCAGCACTGTTTATTTCAAACGAATTTATGATTCGAAACTAATGAACTTTTATGGGGCAGATGCAAAACCACATACTACCATATAAAGCGTTGTTTTAAAGCAAAGTATTACCTTTTGCAACAAGAAATTTCACGTCAAAGAAACTGAAAACTTCGTATCCATGCATAAATATCGAATTACGTATCAGTTTAGGCAAATACAGCTTATTTTAAACGATTTCTTGCTATAAACAAGAAAAATTTTATCAAGCATATTAAAAACGTCTTATTCTCGAAAATAAGAGCAAATTATGTATCAGTTTTAACAAAAGCGGATTACTCTGTTTGATTCTATGCTTAGAGTAGAGTAAACTACTATAAAACGTAATGAAAACTCTATATTCAAGCTCAAAAGAACAAATTACGTTATAGTTTTGGCAAAAAAAAATATTTCGGACGATTACATACTTCGAAGTAAGCAAACTTTAATTGAACAAGTGCAAAAGCTAATACTTTGCTTTAAAATAACGATTTATGTGGTAATATGGTATTTTGCATCTGTCCTATAAAAGTTTACTCGTTTCGCTCCATTGAATCATTCGAAATAAATTATTTTGACACAACAACGAAAATAATTTGTTTTTGTTTAAACTGTAACATAAGTCGCTTTTATAAAACGAACTAAGACGTTTGGCATCTGTTTATTGAAAGTTTTCTCGTTTGGGGGCATAAAATCGTTTGAAATTAACAGTTCTGGTCAAAACTATAACGTAAATTATTTCACTTTAAAGATTTGCGTTATAGTCTTGACGAGAACTGTTAATTTCAAACGATTCTATGCTTTGAAAAAAGTATACTTTCACTGAACAGAGGCAAAACGTCTGATTTCGCCTTTAAAAAACGATTTATGTCACAGTTTGGATTAAAAACAATGATTTTCGTTTATTCATTGTTACAAACAAGAAACCTTACATCAAAGAAACTGAAAACCTCTTATTCAAGCCCAGAAAATCAAATTACGTTTCAGTCTAGACACAAATTGCTTATTTTAGACGATTCTTTCTTTTGAACAAGAAAACTTACATTAAAAAGATTAAAAACGTCTTATTCTGGCTCAAAACTGCAAATTATGTATTACTTTGGATAAAAGCAGTTTATCCTGATTACTCCTTTGCTTAGAATAGAGCAAACTTGTATAAAATTTAAACTAAATTAATTGGGTCTAACACTTTAGTTGAGGAAAAAGGAGAAGACATAAAAGTCACCAAAGTCTTGAGAGTCGTTTTTAGTCGTCATATTAATAACAATAACATTAATAATAATAATACTAATATTACTAAATTTCTTTATATGCAAGCGCTTAATTAAGGTAACAGTTTCTTGCTTATATCTCGAAAACAGTTACTCCTATCAATTTTTATCTTTTTACTAAAATTAAAGCTGATAAAATTTCCTACAAAATAGTTATTTGCATTTTTCATGTAGAACTAACCATAAACGAGATATAAGTTTGAAAATAATTAATAATTAAAAAAAAATGTGTTTTAAAAGAAAATGTCTTGTGATTTAAAATACACTTAATTTATTGGGTCCAATACTTAATTAGAAGAAAAAAGAGGTGACAGTAAACGCTGCATTTTCGTCTTCGTCTTAAACATTGAAAACTAAATTACATTTTTGTTCAGTAACTGTTACAGTTTTCACTTTGGTTTTTTGCTTATATCTCAAAAACATTTACACCTATCAGTTTTGTTCTTTCTTTCAAATTAAAGCTGATAATATTTCCTACAAAATAGTTTTTTGCATTTTTTTTGTAGAACCAACCATAAACGAGTTATAGAGTTGGATATAAATAATCTTTAACAAAAATTTGCTTTAAAATAAAATGTTTGAAAAACCGAAATTAAACTAAATTAATTAAGACTAACACTTTAGTAGAGGAAAAAGGAGAAGACATAAAAGTCACCAAAGTCTTCAGAGTCGTTTTTAGTCGTCATATTAATAACAATAACATTAATAATAATAATACTAATAGTACTAAATTTGCTTACATGCAAACGCTTAATTCAGGTAACAGTTTTTTGTTTTTTTGCTTATAGCTCGAAAACAGTTACTCCTATAAATTTGAGTAATCATAAGCGAAATATAAGTTTGAAAATAATTAATATTTAAAAAAAAGTGCTTTAACAGAAAATGTCTTGTGATTTAAAATAAACTTAATTTATTGGGTCCAATACTTTATTAGAAGAAAAAGGAGGTGACAGAAAGGTCACTGAAGTTTTTAGAGTCGTTTGCAAATGCTGCATTTTCGTCTTCGTCTCAAACATTGAAAACTGAATTACATTTTTGTTCAGTAACTGTAACAGTTTTCACTTTGGTTTTTTGCTTATATCTCGAAAACATTTACTCTTATCAATTTTTATATTTCTTTTAAAATTAAAGCTGATAAAATTTCCTACAAAATAGTTATTTGCATTTCTTTTGTAAGACCAACCATAAGCGAGTTATAGAGTTGGATATAAACAATCTTTAACAAAAATTTGCTTTAAAATAAAATATTTGAAAAACCGAAATTAAACTAAATTAATTGGGTCTAACACTTTAGTAGAGGAAAAAGAAGAAGACATAAAAGTCACCAAAGTCTTCAGAGTCGTTTTTAGTCGTCAAATTAATAACAATAACATTAATAATAATAATACTAATAGTACTAATTTGCTTATATGCAAGCGCTTAAATAAGGTAACAGTTTTTTGGATTCTAGCTTATATCTCAAAAACAGTTACTCCTATCAATTTTTATCTTTTTACTAAAATTAAAGCTGATAAAATTTCCTACAAAATAGTTATTTGCATTTTTCATGTACGACTAACCATAAGCGAGATATAAGTTTGAAATAATTAATATTTAAAAAAAAGTGGAAAAGTTGGAAATTTTATCAGCTTTAATTTTGAAAAAAAGATAAAATTTGATAGGTGTAACTGTTTTTGAGATACAAGCAAAAAACCAATAAGAAAACTGTAACTGTTACTGAACAAAAATGTAATCCAGTTTTCAATGTTTGAGACGAAGACGAAAATGTAGCATTTAAAAACGACTCTGAAGACTTCAGTGACTTTTATGTCATCTCCTTTTTTTTCTAATAAAGTGTTGGACCCAATAAATTAAGTGTATTTTAAATCACAAGGCATTTTCTGTTAAAGCACTTTTGTTTTAAATATTAATTATTTTCAAACTTATATCTGGCTTATGGTTAGTCGTACATGAAAAATGCAAATAACTATTTTGTAGGAAATTTTATCAGCTTTAATGTTAGTAAAAAGATAAAAATTGATAGGAGTAACTGTTTTCGAGATATAAGCTAGAAACCAAAAAACTGTTACCTTAATTAAGCGCTTGCATATAAGCAAATTTAGTACTATTAGTATTATTATTATTAATGTTATTGTTATTAATATGACGACTAAAAACGACTCTGAAGACTTTAGTGACCTTTATGTCTTTTCTTTTTTCCTCTACTAAAGTGTTAGACACAATTAATTTAGTTTAATTTTAGTTTTTCAAACATTTTATTTTAAAGCAAATTTTTGTTAAAGATTATTTATATCCAACTCTATAACTCGCTTATGGTTGGTCTTACAAAAGAAATGCAAATAACTATTTTGTAGGAAATTTTATCAGCTTTAATTTTGAAAGAAAGATAAAAATTGATAGGAGTAATTGTTTTCGAGATATAAGCAAAAGACCAAAGTAAAAACTGTTACAGTTACTGAGCAAAAATGTAATTCAGTTTTCAATGTTTGAGACGAAGTCGAAAATGCAGCATTTAAAAACGACTCTGAAGACTTCAGCGACTTTTATGTCACCTCCTTTTTCTTCTAATGAAGTATTGGACCAAATAAATTAAGTATATTTTAAATCACAAGACATTTTCTGTTAAAGCACTTTTTTTTTAAATATTAATAATTTTTAAACTTATATCTCGCTTATGGTTAGTCTTACATGAAAAATGCAAATAACTATTTTGTAGAGAATTTTATCAGCTTTAATTTTAGTAAAAAGATAAAAATTGATATAAGTAACTGTTTTCGAGATATAAGCAAGAAACCAAAAAACTGTTACCTTAATTAAGCGTTTGCATGTAAGCAAATTTAGTACTATTAGTATTATTATTATTAATGTTATTGTTATTAATATGACGACTAAAGACGACTCTGAAACCTTTAGTGACAATTATGTCTTCTACTTTTTCCTCTACTAAAGTGTTAGACACAATTAATTTAGTATAATTTTAGTTTTTCAAACATTTTATTTTAAAGCAAGTTTTTGTTAAATATTATTTATATCCAACTCTATAACTCGCTTATGGTTGGTCCTACAAGAAAAATGCAAATAACTGTTTTGTAGGAAATTTTATCAGCTTTAATTTTAAAAGAAAGATAAAAATTGATAGGAGTAACTGTTTTCGAGATATAAGCAAAAAACCAATAAGAAAACTGTAACTGTTACTGAACACAAATTTAATTCAGTTTTCAATGTTTGAGACGAAGACGAAAATGCAGCATTATTATTATTATTAATGTTATTGTTATTAATATGACGACTAAAAACGACTCTGAAGACTTTGGTGACTTTTATGTCTTCTCCTTTTTCCTATACTAAAGTGTTAGACTCAATTAATTTAGTTTAATTTCGGTTTTTTAAACATTATATTTTAAAGCAAATTTTTGTTAAAGATTATTTATATCCAACTTTATAACTCGCTTATGGTTGGTCTTACAAAAGAAATGCAAATAACTATTTTGTAGGAAATTTTATCAGCTTTAATTTTGAAAGAAAGATAAAAATTGATAGGAGTAATTGTTTTCGAGATATAAGCAAAAAACCAAAGTAAAAACTGTTACAGTTACTGAACAAAAATGTAATTCAGTTTTCAATGTTTGAGAGAAAGACGAAAATGCAGCATTTAAAAACGACTCTGAAAACTTCAGCGACTTTTATGTCACCTCCTTTTTCTTCTAATAAAGTATTGGATCCAATAAATTAAGTGTATTTTAAATCACAAGACATTTTCTGTTAAAGCACTTTTTTTTTAAATATTAATAATTTTTAAACTTATATCTCGCTTATGGTTAGTCTTACATGAAAAATGCAAATAACTATTTTGTAGGAAATTTTATCAGCTTTAATTTTAAAAGAAAGATAAAAATTGATAGGAGTAACTGTTTTCGAGATATAAGCAAAAAACCAATAAGAAAACTGTAACTGTTACTGAACAAAAATGTAATTCAGTTTTCAATGTTTGAGACGAAGACGAAAATGCAGCATTTAAAATCGACTCTGAAGACTTCAGTGACTTATACGTCACCTCCTTTTTCTTCTAATAAAGTATTGGACCCAATAAATTAAGTGTATTTTAATTCACAAGACATTTTCTGTTAAAGCACTTTTTTTTTAAATATTAATAATTTTTAAACTTATATCTCGCTTATGGTTAGTCTTACATGAAAAATGCAAATAACTATTTTGTAGGAAATTTTATCAGTTTTAATTTTAAAAGAAAGATAAAAATTGATAGGAGTAACTGTTTTCGAGATATAAGCAAAAAACCAATAAGAAAACTGTAACTGTTACTGAACAAAAATGTAATTCAATTTTCAATGTTTGAGACGAAGACGAAAATGCAGCATTTAAAATCGACTCTGAAGACTTCAGTGACTTATATGTCACCTCCTTTTTCTTCTAATAAAGTATTGGACCTAATAAATTAAGTGTATTTTAAATCACAAAACATTTTCTGTTAAAGCACTTTTTTTTAAATATTAATTATTTTCAAACTTATATCTCGCCTATGGTTAGTTCTACATGAGAAATGCAAATAACTATTTTGTAGGAAATTTTATCAGCTTTAATTTTAGTAAAAAGATAAAAATTGATAGAAGTAACTGTTTTCGAGATATAAGCATGAAACCAAAAAACTGTTACCTTAATTAAGCGATTGCATATAAGCAAATTTAGTACTATTAGTATTATTATTATTAATGTTATTGTTATTAATATGACGACTAAAGACGTCTCTGAAACCTTTAGTGACCTTTATGTCTTTTTCTTTTTCCTCTACTAAAGTGTTAGACACAATTAAATTAGTTTAATTTCAGTTTTTCAAACATTTTATTTTAAAGCAAATTTTTGTTAAATATTATTCATATTCAACTCTATAACTTGCATATTGTTGGTCTTACAGGAAAAATGCAAATAACGATTTTGTAGAAAATTTTATCAGCTTTAATTTTGAAAGAACGATAAAAATTGATAGGAGTAACAGTTTTCGAGAGATAAGCAAAAAACCAATAAGAAAACTGTAACTGTTACTGAACAAAAATGTAATTCAGTTTTCAATGTTTGAGACGAAGACGAAAATG
Source organism: Tribolium castaneum (assembly GCF_031307605.1). Classification (NCBI taxonomy): domain Eukaryota; kingdom Metazoa; phylum Arthropoda; class Insecta; order Coleoptera; family Tenebrionidae; genus Tribolium; species Tribolium castaneum. Next base: position 12,574,727 of record NC_087395.1, on the reverse strand, counting down.
CAGCATTTAAAATCGACTCTGAAGACTTCGGTGACTTTTATGTCACCTCCTTTTTCTTCTAATAAAGTATTGGACCCAATAAATTAAGTGTATTTTAAATCACAAGACATTTTCTGTTAAAGCACTTTTTTTTAAATATTAATTATTTTCAAACTTATATCTCGCTTATGGTTAGTCCTACATGAAAAATGCAAATTACTATTTTGTAGGAAATTTTATCAGCTTTAATTTTAGTAAAAAGATAAAAATTGATAGGAGTAACTGTTTTCAAGATGTAAGCAAGAGACCAAAAAACTGTTACCTTAATTAAGCGCTTGCATATAAGCAAATTTAGTACTAAAAACAACTCTGAAGATTTTGGTGACTTTTATGTCTTCTCATTTTTCCTCTACTAAAGTGTTAGACCCAATTAATTTAGTTTAATATCGGTTTTTCAAACATTTTATTTTAAAGCAAATTTTTGTTAAAGATTATTTATATCCACCTCTATAACTCGCTTATGGTTGGTCCTACAAAAAAATGCAAATAACTATTTTGTAGGAAATTTTATCAGCATTAATTTTGAAAAAAAGATAAAAATTGATAGGAGTAACTGTTTTCGAGATATAAGCAAGAAACCAAATAACTGTTACCTTAATTAAGCGTTTGCATATAAGCAAATTTAGTACTTTTAGTATTATTATTATTAATGTTATTGTTATTAATATGACGACTAAAGACGACTCTGAAACATTTAGTGACTTTTATGTCTTCTCCTTTTTCCTCTACTAAAGTGTTAGACACAATTAATTTAGTTTAATTCCGGTTTTTCAAGCATTTTATTTTAAAGCAAATTTTTGTTAAATATTATTTATGTCCAACTCTATAACTCGTTTATGCTTGGTCCTACAAGAAAAATGTTAATAACTATTTTGTTGGAAATTTTATCAGCTTTAATTTTAGTAAAAAGATAAAAATTGATAGGAGTAACTGTTTTCGAGATATAAGCAAGAAACTGTTACCTTAATTAAGCGCTTGCATATAAGCAAATTTAGTAATATTAGTATTATTATTATTAATGTTATTGTTATTAATTTGACGACTAAAAACGACTCTGAAGACTTTGGTGACTTTTATGTCTTCTTTTTTTTCCTCTACTAAAGTGTTAGACCCAATTAATTTAGTTTAATTTCGGTTTTTCAAACATGTTATTTTAAAGCAAATTTTTGTTAAAGATTGTTTATATCCAACTCTATAACTCGCTTATGGTTGGTCTTACAAAAAAAATGCAAATAACTATTTTGTAGGAAATTTTATCAGCTTTAATTTTGAAAAAAAGATAAAAATTGATAAGAGTAAATGTTTTCGAGATATAAGCAAAAAACCAAAGTGAAAACTGTTACAGTTACTGAACAAAAATGTTATTCAGTTTTCAATGTTTGAGACGAAGACGAAAATGCAGCATTTACAAACGACTCTAAAAACTTCAGTGACCTTTCTGTCACCTCCTTTTTCTTCTAATAAAGTATTGGACCCAATAAATTAAGTGTATTTTAAATCACAAGACATTTTCTGTTAAAGCACTTTTTTTTAAATATTAATTATTTTCAAACTTATATTTCGCTTATGATTAGTCAAATTTATAGGAGTAACTGTTTTCGAGATATAAGCAAAAAGCCAAAGTGAAAACTGTAACAGTTACTGAACAAAAATGTAATTCAGTTTTCAAAGTTTGAGACGAAGACGAAAATGCAGCATTTAAAAACGACTCTGAAGACTTCAGTGACTTTTAAGTCACCTCCTTTTTCTTCTAATAAAGTATTGGACCCAATAAGTGAAGTGTATTTTAAATCACAAGACATTTTCTGTTAAAGCACTTTTTTTTAAATATTAATTATTTTCAAACTTATATCTCGCTTATGGTTAGTCCTACATGAAAAATGCAAATAACTACTTTGTAGGAAATTTTATCAGCTTTAATTTTAGTAAAAAGATAAAAATTGATAGGAGTAACTCTTTTCGAGATATAAGCAAGAAACTGTTACCTTAATAAAGCGCTTGCATATAAGCAAATTTAGTACTATTAGTATGATTATTATTAATGTTATTGTTATTAATATGACGACTAAAAACGACTCTGAAGACTTTGGTGACTTTTATGTCTTCTCCTTTTTCCTATACTAAAGTGTTAGACCCAATTAATTTAGTTTAATTTCGGTTTTTCAAACATTTTATTTTAAAGCAAATTTTTGTTAAAGATTATTTATATCCAACTCTATAACTCGCTTATGGTTGGTCTTACAAAAGAAATGCTAATAACTATTTTGTAGGAAATTTTATCAGCTTTAATTTTGAAAGAAAGATAAAAATTGATAGGAGTAATTTTTTTCGAGATATAAGCAAAAAAACAAAGTGAAAACTGTTAGAGTTACTGAACAAAAATGTAAATCAGTTTTCAATGTTTGAGACGAAGACGAAAATGCAGCATTTAAAAACGACTCTGAAGACTTCAGTGACTTTTATGTCACCTCCTTTTTCTTCTAATAAAGTATTGGACCCAATAAATTAAGTGTATTTTAAATCACAAGACATTTTCTGTTAAAGCACTTTTTTTTTAAATATTAATTATTTTCAAACTTATATTTCGCTTATGATTACTCAAATTTATAGGAGTAACTGTTTTCGAGCTATAAGCAAAAAAACAAAAAACTGTTACCTGAATTAAGCGTTTGCATGTAAGCAAATTTAGTACTATTAGTATTATTATTATTAATGTTATTGTTATAAATATGACGACTAAAAACGACTTTGAAGACTTTGGTGACTTTTATGTCTTCTCCTTTTTCCTCTACTAAAGTGTTAGTCTTAATTAATTTAGTTTAATTTCGGTTTTTCAAACATTTTATTTTAAAGCAAATTTTTGTTAAAGATTATTTATATCCAACTCTATAACTCGTTTATGGTTGGTTCTACAAAAAAAATGCAAAAAACTATTTTGTAGGAAATTTTATCAGCTTTAATTTGAAAGAAAGATAAAAATTGATAGGAGTAAATGTTTTCGAGATATAAGCAAAAAACCAAAGTAAAAAATGTAACAGTTACTGAACAAAAATGTAATTTAGTTTTCAATGTTTAAGACGAAGACGAAAATGCAGCATTTACTGTCACCTCTTTTTTCTTCTAATTAAGTATTGGACCCAATAAATTAAGTGTATTTTAAATCACAAGACATTTTCTGTTATAGCACATTTTTTTTTAATTATTAATTATTTTCAAACTTATATCTCGTTTATGGTTAGTTCTACATAAAAAATGCAAATAACTATTTTGTAGGAAATTTTATCAGCTTTAATTTTAGTAAAAAGATAAAAATTGAAAGGAGTAACTGTTTTCGAGATATAAGCAAGAAACTGTTACCTTAATTAAGCGCTTGCATATAAACAAATTTAGTAATATTAGTATTATTATTATTAATGTTATTCTTATTAACATGACGACTAAAAACGACTCTCAAGACTTTGGTGACTTTTATGTCTTCTCCTTTTTCCTCAACTAAAGTGTTAGACCCAATTAATTTAGTTTAGTATCGGTTTTTCAAACATTTTATTTTAAAGCAAATTTTTGTTAAAGAGTATTTATATCCAACTCTATAACTCGCTTATGCTTGGTCCTACAAAAAAATGCAAATAATTATTTTGTAGGAAATTTTATCAGCTTTAATTTTGAAAGAAAGATAAAAATTGATAGGAGTAACTGTTTTCGAGATATAAGCAAAAAAACAATAAGAAAACTGTAACTGTTACTGAACAAAAATGTAATTCAGTTTTCAATGTTTGAGACGAAGACAAAAATGCAGCATTTAAAAACGACTCTGAAGACTTCAGTGACTTTTATGTCACTTTTTTTTTCTTCTAATAAAGTATTGGACACAATAAATTAAGTGTATTTTAAATCACAGGACATTTTCTGTTAAAACACTTTTTTTTAATTATTAATTATTTAACTTATATCTCGCTTATGGTTAGTTCTACATGAAAAATGCAAATAACTATTTTGTAGGAAATTTTATCACCTTTAATTTTGGTGAAAAAGTAAAAATTGATAGGAGTAACTGTTTTCGAGATACAAGCAAAAAACAAAAAAACTGTTACCTTAATTATTATAATAATAATAATAATAATAATAATAATAATAATAATAATAATTATTATTATTATTATTATTATTATTATTATTATTATTATTATTATTATTACTATTATTATTATTATTATTATTTTTATTATTATTATTAACTTTTGTATAGTAAATGTTTTTATACCAGTTTTAAAATGAGTTATTAATTTTAGACAATTTCTTGCCTAAAAACACAGATCACAGATGATTTCTTGCATAGAAATGAGAAAACACTCATATAACACACAAAATAAGCTTCATTTTTGCTTAGAAAACTAAGCTTACTTTTATTACTATTATTATTATTTTTATTAATATTATTGTTATTATTATTATTATTATTATTACTATGGTTATTATTATTATTATTATTATTATTATTATTATTATTATTATTATTATTATTATTATAATTATTATTATTAAAAACCGATTATAACATTTGTATAGTATTGTTTTTATACCAGTTTTAAAATGAATGATTAATTTTAGCCAATTTCTTGCCTAAAAACTATAAAATGGCTTAGATTGCCTAAAAACACAGATCACACATGATCTTTTGCATAGAAATGAGAAAACGCTCATATAACACAAAATAAACTTCATTTTTGCTTAGAAAACTAAGCTTACTTTTATTACTATTATTATTATTATTATTATTATTATTATTATTATTATTATTATTATTATTATTAAAAACCGATTATAACTTTTGGATAGTAAATGTTTTTATACCAGTTTTAAAATGAGTTATTAATTTTAGACAATTTCTTGCCTAAAAACACAGATCACAGATGATCTCTTGCATAGAAATGAGAAAACGCTCATATAACACACAAAATAAGCTTCATTTTTGCTTAGAAAACTAAGCTTACTTTTATTACTATTATTATTATTTTTATTATTATTATTATTATTACTATTATTATTATTATTATTATTATTATTATTATTATTATTATTATTATTATTATTATTATTAATATTATTATTATTATTATTATTATTAACTTTTGTATAGTAAATGATTTTATACCAGTTTTGAATTGAGTTATTAATTTTAGACCTTTTCTTGCCTAAAAACACAGATCACAGATGATTTCTTGCATAGAAATGAGAAAACGCTCATATAACACACAAAATAAGCTTCATTTTTGCTTAGAAAACTAAGCTTACTTTTATTACTATTATTATTTTTATTATTATTATTATTATTATTATTATTATTATTATTATTATTATTATTATTAAAAATTTATATTAAACAGACAGAAAATATTCTGACACAAAAAAACGAATTACGTTATAGACTTGACGAGAACGGCGTATCTCGGACTCTTATTGGACTCTTATAGGGTCAAAAAGTATTGGATTAAAATAAATTATTTTTGTTGACTCTCAGTCTGAATTGTTCATCAGTTCAAACAAAAACGGCTTATTTTAGACGATCTTTTGCTTTGAACAAGAAAACTTACATCGAACAGACTAAAAACGTATTAATCTGGCATAAAAGAGCAATTTATGTATCACTTTGAATAAAGGCAGCTAATCCTATTCGTTTCATTGCCTAAAATAGACAAAATTGTTAAAAAATCTAACAAAAACGCTGTATTCTAGCACAAAATACTAATTACATTATAGTTTTGACGAGAATACCTTATTTGGAATGATTCTATGCTTCCAAACGAGTAAATTTTTATTAAACAGATGCCAAACATCATGTTTTGTCCTATAAAGACATTTTATATTGCAGTTTGTATTAAAACAAAATATTTTCGTTGATTCTTTGTTAGAAGCAGCAAACCTAACATTAAAGAATCTGAAAACTTTGTATTCGGACACAAACCACCGAATTTTGTATCAGTTTAGACAAAAACGGTTGATTTTCGACAATATTTTGCTTTCAACAAGAAAACTTACATCAAACTGACTAAAAACGTCTTATTTTAGCACAAAACAAAAGATTTGCGTTATAGTCTTAAAGCTGATTCATGCCACAGTTTGGATAAAAACCAATTATTTTTGTTAATTCATTGTTACAAACAAGAAACCTTACATCAAAGAAACTGAAAACCCCTTATTCAGGCACAGAAATTCGAATTACGTTTCAGTCTGGACAAAAACTGCTTATTTTAGACGATCCTTTGTTTTGAACACGAAAACTTACATTAAAAAGATTAAAAACGTCTTATTCTGGCTGAAAACTGCAAATTATATATTACTCTAGATAAAAGCAATTTATCCTGATTACTCCTTTGCTTAGAATAGAGCAAACTTGTATAAAACTTAATGGAAACTTTAAATTTCGTCTCAAAGAAATAATTTACGTTATAGTTTTGACCAGCACTGTTTATTTCAAACGAATTTATGATTCGAAACTAATGAACTTTTATGGGGCAGATGCAAAACCACATATTACCATATAAAGCGTTGTTTTAAAGCAAAGTATTACCTTTTGCAACAAGAAATTTCACGTCAAAGAAACTGAAAACTTCGTATCCATGCATTAATATCGAATTACGTATCGGTTTAGGCAAATACAGCTTATTTTAAACGATTCCTTGCTATAAACAAGAAAAATTTTATCAAGCATATTGAAAACGTATCATTCTCGAAAATAAGAGCAAATTATGTATCAGTTTTAACAAAAGCGGATTACTCTGTTTGATTCTATGCTTAGAGTAGAGTAAACTACTTTAAAACGTAATGAAAACTCTATATTCAAGCTCAAAAGAACAAATTACGTTAGAGTTTTGACAAAAAAAAATATTCCGGACGATTACATACTTCGAAGTTAGCAAACTTTAATTGAACAAGTGCAAAAGCTAATACTTTGCTTTAAAATAACGATTTATGTGGTAATATGGTATTTTGCATCTGTCCTATAAAAGTTTACTGGTTTCGCTCCATTGAATCATTCGAAATAAATTATTTTAACACAACAACAACGAAAATAATTTGTTTTTGTTTAAACTGTATCATAAGTCGCTTTTATAAAACGAACTAAGACGTTTGGCATTTGTTTAGTGAAAGTTTTCTCGTTTGGGGGCATAAAATCGTTTGAAATTAACAGTTCTGGTCAAAACTATAACGTAAATTTTTTCTTTGAGACGAAATTTAAAGTTTTCATTAAGTTTTATACAAGTTTGCTCTATTCTAAGCAAAGGAGTAATCAGGATAAACTGCTTTTATCCAAAGTAATACATAATTTGCAGTTTTGAGCCAGAATAAGACGTTTTTAATCTTTTTAATGTAAGTTTTCGTGTTCAAAAGAAAGAATCGTCTAAAATAAGCAATTTGTGTCTAGACTGAAACGTAATTTGATTTTCTGGGCCTGAATAAGAGGTTTTCAGTTTCTTTGATGTAAGGTTTCTTGTTTGTAACAATGAATAAACGAAAATCATTGGTTTTATTCCAAACTGTGACATAAATCGTTTTTTAAAGGCGAAATCAGACGTTTTGCCTCTGTTCAGTGAAAGTATACTGGTTTCAAAGCATAGAATCGTTTGAAATTAACAGTTCTCGTCAAGACTATAACGCAAATCTTTAAAGTGATACAAAGAAATAATTTACGTTATAGTTTTGACCAGAATTGTTAATTTCAAACGATTTTATGCCCCCAAACGAGAAAACTTTCAATAAACAGATGCCAAACGTCTTAGTTCGTTTTATAAAAGCGACTTATGTTACAGTTTAAACAAAAACAAATTATTTTCGTTGTTGTTGTGTCAAAATAATTTATTTCGAATGATTCAATGGAGCGAAACGAGTAAACTTTTATAGGACAGATGCAAAATACCATATTACCACATAAATCGTTATTTTAAAGCAAAGTATTACCTTTTGCACTTGTTCAATTAAAGTTTGCTTACTTCGAAGTATGTAATCGTCCGGAATATTTTTTTTTGTCAAAACTCTAACGTAATTTGTTCTTTTGAGCTTGAATATAGAGTTTTCATTACGTTTTATAGTAGTTTACTCTACTCTAAGCATAGAATCAAACAGAGTAATCCGCTTTTGTTAAAACTGATACATAATTTGCTCTTATTTTCGAGAATGATACGTTTTCAATATGCTTGATAAAATTTTTCTTGTTTATAGCAAGGAATCGTTTAAAATAAGCTGTATTTGCTTAAACTGATACGTAATTCGATATTTATGCATGGATACGAAGTTTTCAGTTTCTTTGACGTGAAATTTCTTGTTGCAAAAGGTAATACTTTGCTTTAAAACAACGCTTTATATGGTAATATGTGGTTTTGCATCTGCCCCTAAAAGTTCATTAGTTTCGAATCATAAATTCGTTTGAAATAAACAGTGCTGGTCAAAACTATAACGTAAATTATTTCTTTGAGACTAAATTTAAAGTTTTCATTAAATTTTATACAAGTTTACTCTATTCTAAGTAAAGGAGTAATCAGGATAAATTGCTTTTATCTAGAGTAATATATAATTTGCAGTTTTCAGCCAGAATAAGACGTTTTTAATCTTTTTAATGTAAGTTTTCGTGTTCAAAACAAAGGATCGTCTAAAATAAGTAGCTTTTGTCCAGACTGAAACGTAATTCAAATTTCTGTGCCTGAATAAGGGGTTTTCAGTTTCTTTGATGTAAGGTTTCTTGTTTGTAACAATGAATTAACAAAAATAATTGGTTTTTATCCAAACTGTGGCATGAATCAGCTTTTAGACTATAACGCAAATCTTTTGTTTTGTGCTAAAATAAGACGTTTTTAGTCAGTTTGATGTAAGTTTTCTTGTTGAAAGCAAAATATTGTCGAAAATCAACTGTTTTTGTCTAAACTGATACAAAATTCGGTGGTTTGTGTCCGAATACAAAGTTTTCAGATTCTTTAATGTTAGGTTTGCTGCTTCTAACAAAGAATCAACGAAAATATTTTGTTTCAATACAAACTGCAATATAAAATGTCTTTATAGGACAAAACATGATGTTTGGCATCTGTTTAATAAAAATTTACTCGTTTGGAAGCATAGAATCATTCCAAATAAGCTATTCTCGTCGAAACTATAATGTAATTAGTATTTTGTGCTAGAATACAGCGTTTTTGTTAGATTTGTTAACAATTTTGTCTATTTTAAGCAATGAAACGATTAGCATTAGCTGCCTTTATCTAAAGTGATACATAAATTGCTCTTTTATGCCAGATTAATACGTTTTTAGTCTGTTCGATGTAAGTTTTCTTGTTCAAAGCAAAAGATCGTCTAAAATAAGCCGTTTTTGTTTGAACTGATGAACAATTCAGACTGAGAGTCAACAAAAATAATTTATTTTAATCCAAACTGATACTTTTTGACCCTATAAGAGTCCGAGATACGCCGTTCTCGTCAAGTCTATAACGTAATTCGTTTTTTTGTCAGAATACGACGTTTTCTGTCTGTTTAATATAAGTTTTTAATAATAATAATAATAATAATAATAATAATAATAATACTAATAATAGTAATAATAATAATAATAATAATAATAATAATAATAATAATAATAATAATAATACTTATAATAATGAATTTCTTTCTAAATTAAAGCTTAGTTTTTCTAAGCAAAAATGATGCTTATTTTGTGTTATCTGAGCGTTTCCTCATTTCTATGCAAGAGATCATCTGTGATCTGTGTTTTTAGGCAAGAAATTGTCAAAAATTAATAACTCATTTTAAAACTGGTATAAAAACATTTACTATACAAAAGTTATAATCGGTTTTTAATAATAATAATAATATTAATAATAATAATAATAATAATAATAATAATAATAATAGTAATAATAATAATAATAATAATAAAAATAATAGTAATAGTAGTAATAAAAGTAAGCTTAGTTTTCTAAGCAAAAAGGAAGCTTATTTTGTGTTATATGAGCGTTTTCTCATTTCAATGCAAAAGATCATGTGTGATCTGTGTTTTTAGGCAATCTAAGCCATTTTATAGTTTTTAGGCAAGAAATTGGCTAAAATTAATCACTCATTTTAAAACTGGTATAAAAACAATACTATACAAAAGTTATAACCGGTTTTTAATAATAATAATTATAATAATAATAATAATAATAATAATAATAATAATAATAATAATAATAATAATAATAATAATAATAATAATAATAATGATAATAATACTTATAATAATAAATTTCTTTCTAAATTAAAGCTTAGTTTTTGTAAGCAAAAATGATGCTTATTTTGTGTTATCTGAGCGTTTTCAAATTTCTATGCAAGAGATCATCTGTGATCTGTGTTTTTAGGCAAGAAATTGTCTAAAATTAATAACTCATTTTAAAACTGGTATAAAAACATTTACTATACAAAAGTTATAATCGGTTTTTAATAATAATAATATTAATAATAATGATAATAATAATAATAATAATAATAATAATAATAATAATAATAATAATAATAATAATAATAATAATAATAATAATAATAAAAATAATAATAATAGTAGTAATAAAAGTAAGCTTAGCTTTCTAAGCAAAAATGAAGCTTATTTTGTGTTATATGAGCGTTTTCTCATTTCTATGCAAAAGATCATGTGTGATCTGTGTTTTTAGGCAATCTAAGCCATTTTATAGTTTTTAGGCAAGAAATTGGCTAAAATTAATCACTCATTTTAAAACTGGTATAAAAACAATACTATACAAAAGTTATAATCGGTTTTTAATAATAATAATTATAATAATAATAATAATAATAATAATAATAATAATAATAGTAAAAATAATAATAATAATAATAATAATAATAACAATAATAATAATAATAAAAATAATAATAATAATAACAATAATAATAATAATTAAAATAATAATAATAGTAATAAAAGTAAGCTTAGTTTTCTAAGCAAAAATGAAGCTTATTTTGTGTGTTATATGAGTGTTTTCTCATTTCTATGCAAGAAATCATCTGTGATCTGTGTTTTTAGGCAAGAAATTGTCTAAAATTAATAACTCATTTTAAAACTGGTATAAAAACAGTTTCTTTGACGTGAAATTTCTTGTTGCAAAAGGTAATACTTTGCTTTAAAACAACGCTTTATATGGTAATATGTGGTTTTGCATCAGCCCCATAAAAGTTCATTAGTTTCGAATCATAAATTCGTTTGAAATAAACAGTGCTGGTCAAAACTATAACGTAAATTATTTCTTTGAGACGAAATTTTAAGTTTTTATTAAGTTTTATACAAGTTTGCTCTATTCTAAGCAAAGGAGTAATCAGGATAAATTGCTTTTATCTAGAGTAATATATAATTTGCAGTTTTCAGCCAGAATAAGACGTTTTTAATCTTTTTAATGTAAGTTTTCGTGTTCAAAACAAAGGATCGTCTAAAATAAGCAGTTTTTGTCCAGACTGAAACGTAATTCGAATTTCTGTGCCTGAATAAGGGGTTTTCAGTTTCTTTGATGTAAGGTTTCTTGTTTGTAACAATGAATTAACAAAAATATTTGGTTTTTATCCAAACTGTGGCATGAATCAGCTTTAAGACTATAACGCAAATCTTTTGTTTTGTGCTAAAATAAGACGTTTTTAGTCAGTTTGATGTAAGTTTTCTTGTTGAAAGCAAAATATTGTCGAAAATCAACCGTTTTTGTCTAACTGATACAAAATTCGGTGGTTTGTGTCCGAATACAAAGTTTTCAGATTCTTTAATGTTAGGTTTGCTGCTTCTAACAAAGAATCAACGAAAATATTTTGTTTTAATACAAACTGCAATATAAAATGTCTTTATAGGACAAAACATGATGTTTGGCATCTGTTTAATAAAAATTTACTCGTTTGGAAGCATAGAATCATTCCAAATAAGGTATTCTCGTCAAAACTATAATGTAATTAGTATTTTGTGCTAGAATACAGCGTTTTTGTTAGATTTTTTAACAATTTTGTCTATTTTAGGCAATGAAACGAATAGGATTAGCTGCCTTTATCCAAAGTAATACATAAATTGCTCTTTTATGCCAGATTAATACGTTTTTAGTGTGTTCGATGTAAGTTTTCTTGTTCAAAGCAAAAGATCGTCTAAAATAAGCCGTTTTTGTTTGAAATAATGAACAATTCAGACTGAGAGTCAACAAAAATAATTTGTTTTAATCCAAACTGATACTTATTGACCCTATAAGAGTCCTATAAGAGTCCGAGATACGCCGTTCTCGTCAAGTCTATAACGTAATTCGTTTTTTTGTGTCAGAATACGACGTTTTCTGTCTGTTTAATATAAGTTTTTAATAATAATAATAATAATAATAATAATAACAATAATAATAATAATAAAAATAATAATAGTAATAAAAGTAAGCTTAGTTTTCTAAGCAAAAATGAAGCTTATTTTGTGTGTTATATGAGCGTTTTCTCATTTCTATGCAAGAAATCATCTGTGATCTGTGTTTTTAGGCAAGAAATTGTCTAAAATTAATAACTCAATTCAAAACTGGTATAAAAACATTTACTATACAAAAGTTAATAATAATAATAATAATAATAATAATAATAATAATAATAATAATAATAATAATAATAATAATAATAGTAATAATAATAATAATAATAATAATAAAAATAATAATAGTAATAAAAGTAAGCTTAGTTTTCTAAGCAAAAATGAAGCTTATTTTGTGTGTTATATGAGCGTTTTCTCATTTCTATGCAAGAAATCATATGTGATCTGTGTTTTTAGGCAAGAAATTGTCTAAACTTAATAACTCATTTTAAAACTGGTATAAAAACGTTTACTATACAAAAGTTATAATCGGTTTTTAATAATAATAATAATAATAATAATAATAATAATAATAATAATAATAATAATAATAATAATAATAATAATAATAATAATAGTAATAATAATAATAATAATATTAATACTAATAATAATAATAGTAGTAATAAAAGTAAGCTTAGTTTTCTAAGCAAAAATGAAGCTTATTTTGTGTTATATGAGCGTTTTCTCATTTCTATGCAAAAGATCATGTGTGATCTGTGTTTTTAGGCAATCTAAGCCATTTTATAGTTTTTAGGCAATAGATTGGCTAAAATTAATCTCTCATTTTAAAACTGGTATAAAAACAATACTATACAAAAATTATAATCGGTTTTTAATAATAATAATTATAATAATAATAATAATAGTAATAATAATAATAATAATAATATTAATAATAATAATAATAATAGTAATAGTAACAAAAGTAATAATAATAATAATACTTTTAATAAGGAAAAATGGAGCTTATTTTGTGTGTTACATGAGCGTTTTCTCATTTCTATGCAAAAGATCATGTTTGATCTGTGTTTTTAGGCAATCTGAGCCATTTTATAGTTTTTAATATTTAACAAAAATTAGCTTTAAAATAAAATGTTTGAAAAACTGAAATTAAACTAAATTAATTGTGTCTAACACTTTAGTAGAGGAAAAAAGAGGAGACATAAAAGTCACAAAAGTCTTAGAGTTGTCTTTAGTCGTCATATTAATAACAATAACATTTATAATAACAATACTAGTAGTACTAAATTTGCTTATATGCAAGCGCTTAATTAAGGTAACAGTTTTTTTGTTTTTTGCTTATATCTCGAAAACAGTTACTCCTATCAATTTTTACTTTTTCACCAAAATTAAAGGTGATAAAATTTCCAACAAAATAGTTATTTACATTTTTCTTGTAGGACCAAGCATAAACGAGTTATAGAGTTGGATATAAATAATATTTAACAAAAATTTGCTTTAAAATAAAATGCTTGAAAAACCGGAATTAAACTAAATTAACTGTGTCTAACACTTTAGTAGAGGAAAAAGGAGAAGACATAAAAGTCACTAAATGTTTCAGAGTCGTCTTTAGTCGTCATATTAATAACAATAACATTAATAATAATAATACTAATAGTACTAAATTTGCTTATATGCAAACGCTTAATTAAGGTAACAGTTTTTTGGTTTCTTGCTTGTATCTCGAAAACAGTTACTCCTATCAATTTTTATCTTTCTTTCAAAATTAAAGCTGATAAAATTTTCTACAAAATCGTTATTTGCATTTTTCCTGTAGGACCAACCATATGCGAGTTATAGAGTTGGATATGAATAATATTTAACAAAAATTTGCTTTAAAATAAAATGTTTGAAAAACTGAAATTAAACTAATTTAATTGTGTCTAACACTTTAGTAGAGGAAAAAGAAAAAGACATAAAGGTCACTAAAGGTTTCAGAGTCGTCTTTAGTCGTCATATTAATAACAATAACATTAATAATAATAATACTAATAGTACTAAATTTGCTTATATGCAATCGCTTAATTAAGGTAACAGTTTTTTGGTTTCTTGCTTATATCTCGAAAACAGTTACTCCTATCAATTTTTATCTTTCTTTTAAAATTAAAGCTGATAAAATTTCCTACAAAATAGTTATTTGCATTTTTCATGTAAGACTAACCATAAGCGAGATATAAGTTTAAAAATTATTAATATTTAAAAAAAAAGTGCTTTAACAGAAAATGTCTTGTGATTTAAAATACACTTAATTTATTGGGTCTAATACTTTATTTGAAGAAAAAGGAGGTGACATAAAAGTCGCTGAAGTCTTCAGAGTTGTTTTTAAATGCTGCATTTTCGTCTTCCTTTCAAACATTGAAAACTGAATTACATTTTTGTTCAGTAACAGTTACAGTTTTCTTATTGGTTTTTTGCTTATATCTCGAAAACAGTTACACCTATCAAATTTTATCTTTCTTTCAAAATTAAAGCTGATAAAATTTCCAACAAAGTAATTATTTGCATTTTTCTTGTAGGACCAAGCATAAGCGAGTTATAGAGATGAATATAAATAATATCTAACAAAAATTTGCTTTAAACTAAAATGTTTGAAAAACTGAAATTAAACTAAATTAATTGTGCCTAACACTTTAGTGGAGGAAAAAAGAGAAGACTTAAAAGTCTCTAAAGGTTTCAGAATCGTCTTTAGTCGTCATATTAATAACAATAACATTAATAATAATAAAACTAATAGTACTAAATTTGCTTATATGCAAACGCTGCATTAAGGTAAGAGTTTTTCGGTTTCTTGCTTATATCTCGAAAACAGTTACTCCTATCAATTTTTACCTTTTCACCAAAATTAAAGATGATAAAATTTCCTGCAAAATAGTTATTTGCATTTTTCATGTAGAACAAACCATAAGCGAGATATAAGTTTGAAAATAATTAATAATTAAAAAAAAAATGTTTTAACAGAAAATGTCTTGTGATTTAAAATACACTTAATTTATTGGGTCCAATACTTAATTAGAAGAAAAAGGAGGTGCAAATAACTATTTTGTTGGAAATTTTATTAGCTTTAATTGTGAAAGAAAGATAAAATTTGATAGGAGTAACTGTTTTCGAGATATAAGCAAAAAACCAATAAGAAAACTGTAACTGTTACTGAACAAAAATGTAATTCAGTTTTCAATGTTTGAGACGAAGACAAAAATGCAGCATTTAAAAACGACTCTGAAAACTTCAGTGACTTTTATGTCACCTCCATTTTCTTCTAATAAAGTATTGGACTCAATAAATTAAGTGTATTATAAATCACAAGACATTTTCTGTTAAAACACTTTTTTTTAATTATTAATTACTTTCAAACTTATATCTCGCTTATGGTTAGTCCTACATAAAAAATGCAAATTACTATTTTGTAGGAAATTTTATCACCTTTAATTTTGGTGAAAAAGTAAAAATTGATAGGAGTAACTGTTTTTGAGATATAAGCAAAAAACAAAAAAACTGTTACCTTAATTAAGCGCTTGCATATAAGCAAATTTAGTACTAAAAACTTCTCTGAAGACTTTGGTGACTTTTATGTCTTCTCATTTTTCCTCTACTAAAGTGTTAGTCCCAATTAATTTAGTTTAATATCGGTTTTTCAAACATTTTATTTTAAAGCAAATTTTTGTTAAAGATTATTTATATCCACCTCTATAACTCGCTTATGGTTGGTCCTACAAAAAAATGCAAATAACTATTTTGTCTAAAACAAATTATTTTTGTTGACTCTCAGTCTGAATTGTTCATCAGTTCAAACAAAAACGGCTTATTTTAGACTTACATACTTCGAAGTAAGCAAACTTTAATTGAACAAGTGCAAAAGCTAATACTTTGCTTTAAAATAACGATTTATGTGGTAATATGGTATCTTGCATCTGTCCTATAAAAGTTTACTCGTTTCGCTCCATTGAATCATTCGAAATAAATTATTTTGACACAATAACAACGAAAATAATTTGTTTTTGTTTAAACTGTAACATAAGTCGCTTTTATAAAACGAACTAAGACGTTTGGCATCTGTTTAGTGAAAGTTTTCTCGTTTGGGGGCATAAAATCGTTTGAAATTAACAGTTCTGGTCAAAACTATAACGTAAATTATTTCTTTGAGACGAAATTTAAAGTTTTCATTAAGTTTTATACAAGTTTGCTCTATTCTAAGCAAAGGAGTAATCAGGATAAACTGCTTTTATCCAAAGTAATACATAATTTGCAGTTTTGAGCCTGAATAAGACGTTTTTAATCTTTTTAATGTAAGTTTTCGTGTTCAAAAGAAAGAATCGTCTAAAATAAGCAATTTGTGTCTAGACTGAAACGTAATTTGATTTTCTGGGCCTGAATAAGAGGTTTTCAGTTTCTTTGATGTAAGGTTTCTTGTTTGTAACAATGAATAAACGAAAATCATTGGTTTTATTCCAAACTGTGACATAAATCGTTTTTTAAAGGCGAAATCAGACGTTTTGCCTCTGTTCAGTGAAAGTATACTGGTTTCAAAGCATAGAATCGTTTGAAATTAACAGTTCTCGTCAAGACTATAACGCAAATCTTTAAAGTGATACAAAGAAATAATTTACGTTATAGTTTTGACCAGAACTGTTAATTTCAAACGATTTTATGCCCCCAAACGAGAAAACTTTCAATAAACAGATGCCAAACGTCTTAGTTCGTTTTATAAAAGCGACTTATGTTACAGTTTAAACAAAAACAAATTATTCTCGTTGTTGTTGTGTCAAAATAATTTATTTCGAATGATTCAATGGAGCGAAACGAGTAAACTTTTTTAGGACAGATGCAAAATACCATATTACCACATAAATCGTTATTTTAAAGCAAAGTATTAGCTTTTGCACTTGTTCAATTAAAGTTTGCTTACTTCGAAGTATGTAATCGTTCGAAATATTTTTTTTTTGCCAAAACTATAACGTAATTTGTTCTTTTGAGCTTGAATATAGAGTTTTCATTACGTTTTATAGTAGTTTACTCTACTCTAAGCATAGAATCAAACAGAGTAATCCGCTTTTGTTAAAACTGATACATAATTTGCTCTTATTTTCGAGAATACGACGTTTTCAATATGCTTGATAAAATTTTTCTTGTTTATAGCAAGGAATCGTTTAAGATAAGCTGTATTTGCCTAAACTGATACGTAATTCGATATTTATGCATGGATACGAAGTTTTCAGTTTCTTTGACGTGAAATTTCTTGTTGCAAAAGGTAATACTTTGCTTTAAAACAACGCTTTATATGGTAATATGTGGTTTTGCATCTGCCCCTAAAAGTTCATTAGTTTCGAATCATAAATTCGTTTGAAATAAACAGTGCTGGTCAAAACTATAAGGTAAATTATTTCTTTGAGACTAAATTTAAAGTTTTCATTAAATTTTATACAAGTTTACTCTATTCTAAGTAAAGGAGTAATCAGGATAAATTGCTTTTATCTAGAGTAATATATAATTTGCAGTTTTCAGCCAGAATAAGACGTTTTTAAACTTTTTAATGTAAGTTTTCGTGTTCAAAACAAAGGATCGTCTAAAATAAGCAGCTTTTGTCCAGACTGAAACGTAATTCGAATTTCTGTGCCTGAATAAGGGGTTTTCAGTTTCTTTGATGTAAGGTTTCTTGTTTGTAACAATGAATTAACAAAAATAATTGGTTTTTATCCAAACTGTGTCATGAATCAGCTTTAAGACTATAACGCAAATCTTTTGTTTTGTGCTAAAATAAGACGTTTTTAGTCAGTTTGATATAAATTTTCTTGTTCAAAGCAAAATATTGTCGAAAATCAACCGTTTTTGTCTAAACTGATACAAAATTCGGTGGTTTGTGTCCGAATACAAAGTTTTCAGATTCTTTAATGTTAGGTTTGCTGCTTCTAACAAAGAATCAACGAAAATATTTTGTTTTAATACAAACTGCAATATAAAACGTCTTTATAGGATAAAACATGATGTTTGGCATCTGTTTAATAAAAGTTTACTCGTTTGGAAGCATAAAATCATTCCAAATAAGCTATTCTCGTCGAAACTATAATGTAATTAGTATTTTGTGCTAGAATACAGCGTTTTTGTTAGATTTATTAACAATTTTGTCTATTTTAAGCAATGAAACGATTAGCATTAGCTGCCTTTATCTAAAGTGATACATAAATTGCTCTTTTATGCCAGATTAATACGTTTTTAGTCTGTTCGATGTAAGTTTTCTTGTTCAAAGCAAAAGATCGTCTAAAATAAGCCGTTTTTGTTTGAACTGATGAACAATTCAGACTGAGAGTCAACAAAAATAATTTATTTTAATCCAAACTGATACTTTTTGACCCTATAAGAGTTCTATAAGAGTCCGAGATACGCCGTTCTCGTCAAGTCTATAACGTAATTCGTTTTTTTGTGTCAGAATACGACGTTTTCTGTCTGTTTAATATAAGTTTTTAATAATATTAATAATAATAATAATAATAATAATAATAATAATAATAATAATAATAATAATAATAATAAAAATAATAATACTAATAATAGTAATAATAATAATAAAAATAATAATAATAATAATAATAATAATAGTAATAAAAGTAAGCTTAGTTTTCTAAGCAAAAATGAAGCTTATTGTGTGTTATATGAGCGTTTTCTCATTTCTATGCAAGAAATCATCTGTGATCTGTCTTTTTAGGCAAGAAATTGTCTAAAATTAATAACTCATTTTAAAACTGGTATAAAAACATTTACTATACAAAAGTTAATAATAATAATAATAATAATAATAATAATAATAATAATGATAATAATACTTATAATAATGAATTTCTTTCTAAATTAAAGCTTAGTTTTAGTTTTTCTAAGCAAAAATGATGCTTATTTTGTGTTATCTGAGCGTTTTCTCATTTCTATGCAAGAGATCATCTGTGATCTGTGTTTTTAGGCAAGAAATTGTCTAAAATTAATAACTCATTTTAAAACTGGTATAAAAACATTTACTATACAAAAGTTATTAATAATAATAATAATAATAATAATAATAATAATAACAATAATAATAATAATAATAAAAATAATAATAATAATAACAATAATAATAATAATTAAAGTAATAATAATAGTAATAAAAGTAAGCTTAGTTTTCTAAGCAAAAATGAAGCTTATTTTGTGTGTTATATGAGTGTTTTCTCATTTCTATGCAAGAAATCATCTGTGATCTGTGTTTTTAGGCAAGAAATTGTCTAAAATTAATAACTCATTTTAAAACTGGTATAAAAACAGTTTCTTTGACGTGAAATTTCTTGTTGCAAAAGGTAATACTTTGCTTTAAAACAACGCTTTATATGGTAATATGTGGTTTTGAATCTGCCCCATAAAAGTTCATTAGTTTCGAATCATAAATTCGTTTGAAATAAACAGTGCTGGTCAAAACTATAACGCAAATTATTTCTTTGAGACGAAATTTAAAGTTTTCATTAAGTTTTATACAAGTTTACTCTATTCTAAGTAAAGGAGTAATCAGGATAAATTGCTTTTATCTAGAGTAATATATAATTTGCAGTTTTCAGCCAGAATAAGACGTTTTTAATCTTTTTAATGTAAGTTTTCGTGTTCAAAACAAAGGATCGTCTAAAATAAGCAGTTTTTGTCCAGACTGAAACGTAATTCGAATTTCTGTGCTTGAATAAGGGGTTTTCAGTTTTTTTGATGTAAGGTTTCTTGTTTGTAACAATGAATTAACAAAAATATTTGGTTTTTATCCAAACTGTGGCATGAATCAGCTTTAAGACTATAACGCAAATCTTTTGTTTTGTGCTAAAATAAGACGTTTTTAGTCAGTTTGATATAAGTTTTCTTGTTGAAAGCAAAATATTGTCGAAAATCAACCGTTTTTGTCTAAACTGATACAAAATTTGGTGGTTTGTGTCCGAATACAAAGTTTTCAGATTCTTTAATGTTAGGTTTGCTGCTTCTAACAAAGAATCAACGAAAATATTTTGTTTTAATACAAACTGCAATATAAAATGTCTTTATAGGACAAAACATGATGTTTGGCATCTGTTTAATAAAAATTTACTCGTTTGGAAGCATAGAATCATTGCAAATAAGCTATTCTCGTCGAAACTATAATGTAATTAGTATTTTGTGCTAGAATACAGCGTTTTTGTTAGATTTATTAACAATTTTGTCTATTTTAAGCAATGAAACGAATAGGATTAGCTGCCTTTATCTAAATTGATACATAAATTGCTCTTTTATGCCAGATTAATACTTTTTTAGTCTGTTCGATGTAAGTTTTCTTGTTCAAAGCAAAAGATCGTCTAAAGTAAGCCGTTTTTGTTTGAACTGATGAACAATTCAGACTGAGAGTCAACAAAAATAATTTATTTTAATCCAAACTGATACTTTTTGACCCTATAAGAGTCCTATAAGAGTCCGAGATACGCCGTTCTCGTCAAGTCTATAACGTAATTCGTTTTTTTGTGTCAGAATACGACGTTTTCTGTCTGTTTAATATAAGTTTTTAATAATAATAATAATAATAAAAATAATAATAGTAATAAAAGTAAGCTTAGTTTTCTAAGCAAAAATGAAGCTTATTTTGTGTTATATGAGCGTTTTCTCATTTCTATGCAAGAAATCATCTGTGATCTGTGTTTTTAGGCAAGAAATTGTCTAAAATTAATAACTCATTTTAAAACTGGAATAAAAACATTTACTATACAAAAGTTAATAATAATAATAATAATAGTAATAAAAGAAATAATAATAATAATAATAACAATAATAATAATAATAATAATAATAATACTTATAATAATGAATTTCTTTCTAAATGAAAGCTTAGTTTTTCTAAGCAAAAATGATGCTTATTTTGTGTTATCTGAGCCTTTTCTCATTTCTATGCAAGAGATCATCTGTGATCTGTGTTTTTAGGCAAGAAATTGAATAAAATTAATAACTCATTTTAAAACTGGTATAAAAACATTTACTATACAAAAGTTAATAATAATATTAATAATAGTAACAAATGAAATAATAGTAATAATAATAATAATAATAATAATAATAATAATGATAATAATACTTATAATAATGAATTTCTTTCTAAATTAAAGCTTAGTTTTTCTAAGCAAAAATGATGCTTATTTTGTGTTATCTGAGCGTTTTCTCATTTCTATGCAAGAGATCATCTGTGATTTGTGTTTTTAGCCAAGAAATTGTCTAAAACTAATAACTCATTTTAAAACTGGTATAAAAACATTTACTATACAAAAGTTATAATCGGTTTTTAATAATAATAATATTAATAATAATAATAATAATAATAATAATAATAATAATAATAATAATAATAATAGTAATAATAATAATAATAATAATAAAAATAATAATAATAGTAGTAATAAAAGTAAGCTTAGTTTTCTAAGCAAAAATGAAGCTTATTTTGTGTGTTATATGAGCGTTTTCTCATTTCTATGCAAGAGATCATCTGTGATCTGTGTTTGTAGGCAAGAAATGGTCTAAAATTAATAACTCATTTTAAAACTGGTATAAAAACATTTACTATACAAAAGTTATAATCGGTAAATTACTATTGACTCTGAAGACTTCAGCGACTTTTATGTCACCTCCTTTTTCTTCTAATAAAGTATTGGACCCAATAAATTAAGTGTATTTTAAATCACAAAACATTTTCTGTTAAATCACTTTTTTTTTAAATATTAATTATTTTCAAACTTATATCTCTCTCGCTTATGGTTAGTCCTACATGAGAAATGCAAATAACTATTTTGTAAGAAATTCTATCAGCTTTAATTTTAGTAAAAAGATAAAAATTGATAGGAGTAACTGTTTTCGAGATATAAGCAAGAAACCAAAAAACTGTTACCTTAATTAAGCGATTGCATAAAAGCAAATTTAGTACTATTAGTATTATTATTATTATTAATGTTATTGTTATTAATATGACGACTAAAGACGACTCTGAAACCTTTAGTGACCTTTATGTCTTTTTCTTTTTCCTCTACTAAAGTGTTAGACACAATTAAATTAGTTTAATTTCAGTTTTTCAAACATTTTATTTTAAAGCAAATTTTTGTTAAATATTATTCATATCCAACTCTATAACTCGCATATGGTTGGTCCTACAGGAAAAATGCAAATAACGATTTTGTAGAAAATTTTATCAGCTTTAATTTTAAAAGAAAGATAAAAATTGATAGGAGTAACAGTTTTCGAGATATAAGCAAAAAACCAATAAGAAAACTGTAACTGTTACTGAACAAAAATGTAATTCAGTTTTCAATGTTTGAGACGAAGACGAAAATGCAGCATTTAAAATGGACTCTGAAGACTTCAGTGACTTTTATGTCACCTCCTTTTTCTTCTAATAAAGTATTGGACCCAATAAATTAAGTGTATTTTAAATCACAAGACATTTTCTGTTAAAGCACTTTTTTTTTAAATATTAATTATTTTCAAACTTATATCTCGCTTATGGTTAGTCCTACATGAAAAATGCAAATTACTATTTTGTAGGAAATTTTATCAGCTTTAATTTTAGTAAAAAGATAAAAATTGATAAGAGTAACTGTTTTCGAGATGTAAGCAAGAGACCAAAAAATTGTTACCTTAATTAAGCGCTTGCATATAAGCAAATTTAGTACTAAAAACAACTCTGAAGACTTTGGTGACTTTTATGTCTTCTCATTTTTCCTCTACTAAAGTGTTAGTCCCAATTGATTTAGTTTAATATCGGTTTTTCAAACATTTTATTTTAAAGCAAATTTTTGTTAAAGATTATTTATATCCAACTCTATAACTCGCTTATGGCTGGTCCTACAAAAAAATGCAAATAACTATTTTGTAGGAAATTTTATCAGCTTTAATTTTGAGAAAAAGATAAAAATTGATAGGAGTAACTGTTTTCGAGATATAAGCAAGAAACCAAAAAACTGTTACCTTAATTAAGCGTTTGCATATAAGCAAATTTAGTACTTTTAGTATTATTATTATTAATGTTATTGTTATTAATATGACGACTAAAGACGACTCTGATACATTTAGTGACTTTTATGTCTTCTCCTTTTTCCTCTACTAAAGTGTTAGACACAATTAATTTAGTTTAATTCCGGTTTTTCAAGCATTTTATTTTAAAGCAAATTTTTATTAAATATTATTTATGTCCAACTCTATAACTCGTTTATGCTTGGTCTTACAAGAAAAATGTTAATAACTATTTTGTTGTAAATTTTATCAGCTTTAATTTTAGTAAAAAATAAAAATTGATAGGAGTAACTGTTTTCGAGATATAAGCAAGAAACTGTTACCTTAATTAAGCGCTTGCATATAAGCAAATTTAGTAATATTAGTATTATTATTATTAATGTTATTGTTATTAATTTGACGACTAAAAACGACTCTGAAAACTTTGGTGACTTTTATGTCTTCTTCTTTTTCCTCTACTAAAGTGTTAGACCCAATTAATTTAGTTTAATTTCGGTTTTTCAAACATTTTATTTTAAAGCAAATTTTTGTTAAAGATTGTTTATATCCAACTCTATAACTCGCTTATGGTTGGTCTTACAAAAGAAATGCAAATAACTATTTTGTAGGAAATTTTATCAGCTTTAATTTTGAAAGAAAGATAAAAATTGATAAGGGTAAATGTTTTCGAGATATAAGCAAAAAACCAAAGTGAAAACTGTTACAGTTACTGAACAAAAATGTAATTCAGTTTTCAATGTTTGAGACGAAGACGAAAATGCAGCATTTACAAACGACTCTAAAAACTTCAGTGACCTTTCTGTCACCTCCTTTTTCTTCTAATAAAGTATTGGACCCAATAAATTAAGTGTATTTTAAATCACAAGACATTTTCTGTTAAAGTACTTTTTTTTAAATATTAATTATTTTCAAACTTATATTTCGGTTATGATTAGTCAAATTTATAGGAGTAACTGTTTTCGAGCTATAAGCAAAAAAACAAAAAACTGTTACCTGAACTAAGCGTTTGCATGTAAGCAAATTTAGTACTATTAGTATTATTATTATTAATGTTATTGTTAATAATATGACGACTAAAGACGACTCTGAAACATTTAGTGACTTTTATGTCTTCTCCTTTTTCCTCTACTAAAGTGTTAGACACAATTAATTTAGTTTAATTCCGGTTTTTCAAGCATTTTATTTTAAAGCAAATTTTTGTTAAATATTATTTATGTCCAACTCTATAACTCGTTTATGCTTGGTCCTACAAGAAAAATATTAATAACTATTTTGTTGGAAATTTTATCAGCTTTAATTTTAATAAAAAGATAAAAATTGATAGGAGGAACTGTTTTCGAGATATAAGCAAGAAACTGTTACCTTAATTAAGCGCTTGCATATAAACAAATTTAGTAATATTAGTATTATTATTATTAATGTTATTGTTATTAATATGACGACTAAAAACGACTCTCAAGACTTTGGTGACTTTTATGTCTTCTCCTTTTTCCTCAACTAAAGTGTTAGACCCAATTAATTTAGTTTAATATCGGTTTTTCAAACATTTTATTTTAAAGCAAATTTTTGTTAAAGATTATTTATATCCAACTCTATAACTCGCTTATGGTTGGTCCTACAAAAAAATGCAAATAACTATTTTGTAGGAAATTTTATCAGCTTTAATTTTGAAAAAAAGATAAAAATTGATAGGAGTAACTGTTTTCGAGATACAAGCAAGAAACCAAAAAACTGTTACCTTAATTAAGCGTTTGCATAAAAGCAAATTTAGTACTATTAGTATTATTATTATTAATGTTATTGTTATTAATATGACGACTAAAGACGACTCTGAAACATTTAGTGACTTTTATGTCTTCTCCTTTTTCCTCTACTAAAGTGTTAGACACAGTTAATTTAGTTTAATTCCGGTTTTTCAAGCATTTTATTTTAAAGCAAATTATTGTTAAATATTATTTATATCCAACTCTATAACTCGTTTATGCTTGGTCCTACAAGAAAAATGTAAATAACTATTTTGTTGGAAATTTTATCAGCTTTAATTTTGAAAGAAAGATAAAATTTGATAGGAGTAACTGTTTTCGAGATATAAGCAAAAAACCAATAAGAAAACTGTGACTGTTACTCAAAAAAAATGTAATTCAGTTTTCAATGTTTGAGACGAAGACAAAAATGCAGCATTTAAAAACGACTCTGAAGACTTCAGTGACTTTTATGTCACCTTCTTTTTCTTCTAATAAAGTATTGGACCCAATAAATTAAGTGTATTTTAAATCACAAGACATTTTCTGTTTAAACACTTTTTTTTAATTATTAATTATTTAACTTATATCTCGCTTATGGTTAGTTCTACATGAAAAATGCAAATAACTATTTTGTAGGAAATTTTATCACCTTTAATTTTGGTGAAAAAGTAAAAATTGATAGGAGTAACTGTTTTCGAGATATAAGCAAAAAACAAAAAAACTGTTACCTTAATTAAGCGCTTGCATATAAGCAAATTTAGTACTACTAGTATTGTTATTATAAATGTTATTGTTATTAATATGACGACTAAAGACAACTCTAAGACTTTTGTGACTTTTATGTCTCCTCCTTTTTCCTCTACTAAAGTGTTAGACGCAATTAATTTAGTTTAATTTCAGTTTTTCAAACATTTTATTTTAAAGCTAATTTTTGTTCAATATTAAAAACTATAAAATGGCTTAGATTGCCTAAAAACACAGATCACACATGATCTTTTGCATAGAAATGAGAAAACGCTCATGTAACACACAAAATAAGCTCCATTTTTCCTTATTAAAAGTATTATTATTATTATTACTTTTGTTACTATTACTATTATTATTATTATTATTAATATTATTATTATTATTATTATTATTATTATTATTATTATTAACTTTTGTATAGTAAATGTTTTTATACCAGTTTTAAAATGAGTTATAAATTTTAGACAATTTCTTGCCTAAAAACACAGATCACAGATGATTTCTTGCATAGAAATGAGAAAACACTTATATAACACACAAAATAAGCTTCATTTTTGCTTAGAAAACTAAGCTTACTTTTATTACTATTATTATTATTTTTATTAATATTATTGTTAATATTATTATTATTATTATTATTATTATTATTATTATTATTGTTATTATTATTATTATTATTATTATTATTATTATTATTATTATTATAATAATTATTAAAAACCGATTATAACTTTTGTATAGTATTGTTTTTATACCAGTTTTAAAATGAGTGATTCATTTTAGCCAATTTCTTGCCTAAAAACTATAAAATGGCTTAGATTGCCTAAAAACACAGATCACACATGATCTTTTGCATAGAAACGAGAAAACGCTCATATAACATAAAATAAGCTTCATTTTTGCTTAGAAAACTAAGCTTACTTTTATTACTATTATTATTATTTTTATTATTATTATTATTATTATTGTTATTAATTTTATTATTATTATTATTATTATTATTATTATTATTGTTATTATTATTATTATTATTATTATTATTATTATTATTATTATTATTATAATAATTATTATTAAAAACCGATTATAACTTTTGTATAGTATTGTTTTTATACCAGTTTTAAAATGAGTGATTAATTTTAGCCAATTTCTTGGCTAAAAACTATAAAATGGCTTAAATTGCCTAAAAACACAGATCACACATGATCTTTTGCATAGAAATGAAAAAACGCTCATATAACACAAAATAAGCTTCATTTTTGCTTAGAAAACTAAGCTTACTTTTATTACTATTATTATTATTTTTATTATTATTATTATTATTATTGTTATTATTTTTATTATTATTATTATTATTATTATTATTATTAATATTATTATTATTATTAATATTATTATTATTATTATTATTATTATTATTATTATTATTATTATTATTATTAAAAACCGATTATAACTTTTGTATAGTAAATGTTTTTATACCAGTTTTAAAATGAGTTATTAATTTTAGACAATTTCTTGCCTAAAAACACAGATCACAGATGATCTCTTGCATAGAAATGAGAAAACGCTCAGATAACACAAAATAAGCATCATTTTTGCTTAGAAAAACTAAGCTTTAATTTAGAAAGAAATTTATTATTATAAGTATTATTATCATTATTATTATTATTATTATTATTATTATTATTATTATTATTATTTCTTTTATTACTATTATTATTATTATTATTATTATTATTATTATTATTATTATTATTATTATTATTATTAACTTTTGTATAGTAAATGTTTTTATACCAGTTTTAAAATGAGTTATTAATTTTAGACAATTTCTTGCCTAAAAACACAGATCACAGATGATCTCTTGCATAGAAATGAGAAAACGCTCATATAACACACAAAATAAGCTTCATTTTTGCTTAGAAAACTAAGCTTACTTTTATTACTATTATTATTATTTTTATTATTATTATTATTATTACTATTATTAGTATTATTATTTTTATTATTATTCTTATTATTATTATTATTATTATTATTATTATTATTATTATTATTATTATTGTTATTATTATTATTATTATTATTATTATTATTATTATTATTATTATTATTATTAAAAACTTATATTAAACAGACAGAAAACGTCGTATTCTGACACAAAAAAACGAATTACGTTATAGACTTGACGAGAACGGCGTATCTCGGACTCTTATAGGACTCTTATAGGGTCAAAAATTATCAAAAAGTATCAGTTTGGATTAAAATAAATTATTTTTGTTGACTCTCAGTCTGAATTGTTCATCAGTTCAAACAAAAACGGCTTATTTTAGACGATCTTTTGCTTTGAACAAGAAAACTTACATCGAACAGACTAAAAAAGTATTAATCTGGCATAAAAGAGCAATTTATGTATGAATTTAGATAAAGGCAGCTAATCCTATTCGTTTCATTGCTTAAAATAGACAAAATTGTTAATAAATCTAACAAAAACGCTGTATTCTAGCACAAAATACTAATTACATTATAGTTTCGACGAGAATAGCTTATTTGCAATGATTCTATGCTTCCAAACGAGTAAATTTTTATTAAACAGATGCCAAACATCATGTTTTGTCCTATAAAGACATTTAATACTGCAGTTTGTATTAAAACAAAATATTTTCGTTGATTCTTTGTTAGAAGCAGCAAACCTAACATTAGAGAATCTGAAAACTTTGTATTCGGACACAAACCACCGAATTTTGTATCAGTTTAGACAAAAACGGTTGATTTTCGACAATATTTTGCTTTGAACAAGAAAATTTATATCAAACTGACTAAAAACGTCTTATTTTAGCACAAAACAAAAGATTTGCGTTATAGTCTTAAAGCTGATTCATGCCTAAGCCAAAATGAAGCTTATTTTGTGTGTTATATGAGTGTTTTCTCATTTCTATGCAAGAAATCATCTGTGATCTGTGTTTTTAGGCAAGAAATTGTCTAAAATTAATAACTCATTTTAAAACTGGTATAAAAACATTTACTATACAAAAGTTGATAATAATAATAATAATAATAATAATAATAATAGTAATAGTAACAAAAGTAATAATAATAATAATACTTTTAATAAGGAAAAATGGAGCTTATTTTGTGTGTTACATGAGCGTTTTCTCATTTCTATGCAAAAGATCATGTGTGTCTGTGTTTTTAGGCAATCTAAGCCATTTTATAGTTTTTAATATTTAACAAAAATTAGCTTTAAAATAAAATGTTTGAAAAACTGAAATTAAACTAAATTAATTGTGTCTAACACTTTAGTAGAGGAAAAAGGAGGAGACATAAAAGTCACAAAAGTCTTAGAGTTGTCTTTAGTCGTCATATTAATAACAATAACATTTATAATAACAATACTAGTAGTACTAAATTTGCTTATATGCAAGCGCTTAATTAAGGTAACAGTTTTTTTGTTTTTTGCTTATTTCTCGAAAACAGTTACTCCTATCAATTTTTACTTTTTCACCAAAATTAAAGGTGATAAAATTTCCTACAAAATAGTTATTTGCATTTTTCATGTAGAACTAACCATAAGCGAGATATAAGTTAAATAATTAATAATTAAAAAAAAGTGTTTTAACAGAAAATGTCTTGTGATTTAAAATACACTTAATTTATTGGGTCCAATACTTTATTAAAAGAAAAAGAAGGTGACATAAAAGTCACTGAAGTCTTCAGAGTCGTTTTTAAATGCTGCATTTTTGTCTTCGTCTCAAACATTGAAAACTGAATTACATTTTTTTTCAGTAACAGTTACAGTTTTCTTATTGGTTTTTTTGCTTATATCTCGAAAACAGTTACTCCTATCAAATTTTATCTTTCTTTCAAAATTAAAACTGATAAAATTTCCAACAAAATAGTTACTTACATTTTTCTTGTAGGACCAAGCATAAACGAGTTATAGAGTTGGATATAAATAATATTTAACAAAAATTTGCTTTAAAATAAAATGCTTGAAAAACCGGAATTAAACTAAATTAACTGTGTCTAACACTTTAGTAGAGGAAAAAGGAGAAGACATAAAAGTCACTAAATGTTTCAGAGTCGTCTTTAGTCGTCATATTAATAACAATAACATTAATAATAATAATACTAATAGTACTAAATTTGCTTATATGCAAACGCTTAATTAAGGTAACAGTTTTTTGGTTTCTTGCTTGTATCTCGAAAACAGTTACTCCTATCAATTTTTACCTTTTTTTCAAAATTAAAGCTGACAAAATTTCCTACAAAATAGTTATCTGCATTTTTTTGTAGGACCAACCATAAGCGAGTTATAGAGTTGGATATAAATAATCTTTAACAAAAATTTGTTTTAAAATAAGATGTTTGAAAAACCGATATTAAACTAAATTAATTGGGTCTAACACTTTAGTTGAGGAAAAAGGAGAAGACATAAAAGTCACCAAAGTTTTCAGAGTGGTTTTTAGTACTAAATTTGCTTATATGCAAGCGCTTAATTAAGGTAACAGTTTTTTGGTTTCTTGCTTATATCTCGAAAACAGTTACTCCTATCAATTTTTATCTTTTTACTAAAATTAAAGCTGATAAAATTTTCTACAAAATAGTAATTTGCATTTTTCATGTAGGACTAACCTTAAGCGAGATAGAAGTTTGAAAATAATTAATATTTAAAAAAAAAGTGCTTTAACAGAAAATGTCTTGTGATTTAAAATACACTTAATTTAATGGGTCCAATACTTTATTAGAAGAAAAAGGAGGTGACATAAAAGTCACTGAAGTCTTCATAGTCAATTTTAAATGCTGTATTTTCGTCTTTGTCTCAAACATTGAAAACTGAATTACATTTTTGTTCAGTAACAGTTACAGTTTTCTTATTGGTTTTTTGCTTATATCTCGAAAACAGTTACTCCTATCAATTTTTATCTTTCTTCCAAAATTAAAGCTGATAAAATTTCCTACAAAATAATTATTTGCATTTTTTTGTAGAACCAACCATAAGCGAGTTATAGAGTTGGATATAAATAATTTTTAACAAAAATTTGCTTTAAAATAAAATGTTTGAAAAACCGATATTAAACTAAATTAATTGGGTCTAACACTTTAGTTGAGGAAAAAGGAGAAGACATAAAAGTAATAATAATAATAGTAATATTACTAAATTTGTTTATATGCAAGCGCTTAATTAAAGTAACAGTTTCTTGCTTATATCTCGAAAACAGTTACTCCTATCAATTTTTATCTTTTTACTAAAATTAAAGCTGATAAAATTTCCAACAAAATAGTTACTTACATTTTTCTTGTAGGACCAAGCATAAGCGAGTTATAGAGTTGGATATAAATAATATTTAACAAAAATTTGCTTTAAAATAAAATGCTTGAAAAACCGGAATTAAACTAAATTAACTGTGTCTAACACTTTAGTAGAGGAAAAAGGAGAAGACATAAAAGTCACTAAATGTTTCAGAGTCGTCTTTAGTCGTCATATTAATAACAATAACATTAATAATAATAATACTAATAGTACTAAATTTGCTTATATGCAAACGCTTAATTAAGGTAACAGTTTTTTGGTTTCTTGCTTGTATCTCGAAAACAGTTACTCCTATCAATTTTTACCTTTTTTTCAAAATTAAAGCTGACAAAATTTCCTACAAAATAGTTATCTGCATTTTTTTGTAGGACCAACCATAAGCGAGTTATAGAGTTGGATATAAATAATCTTTAACAAAAATTTGTTTTAAAATAAGATGTTTGAAAAACCGATATTAAACTAAATTAATTGGGTCTAACACTTTAGTTGAGGAAAAAGGAGAAGACATAAAAGTCACCAAAGATTTCAGAGTGGTTTTTAGTACTAAATTTGCTTATATGCAAGCGCTTAATTAAGGTAACAGTTTTTTGGTTTCTTGCTTATATCTCGAAAACAGTTACTCCTATCAATTTTTATCTTTTTACTAAAATTAAAGCTGATAAAATTTTCTACAAAATAGTAATTTGCATTTTTCATGTAGGACTAACCTTAAGCGAGATAGAAGTTTGAAAATAATTAATATTTAAAAAAAAAGTGCTTTAACAGAAAATGTCTTGTGATTTAAAATACACTTAATTTAATGGGTCCAATACTTTATTAGAAGAAAAAGGAGGTGACATAAAAGTCACTGAAATCTTCATAGTCAATTTTAAATGCTGTATTTTCGTCTTTGTCTCAAACATTGAAAACTGAATTACATTTTTGTTCAGTAACAGTTACAGTTTTC
The DNA here is from genome assembly GCF_031307605.1 of Tribolium castaneum. Classification (NCBI taxonomy): domain Eukaryota; kingdom Metazoa; phylum Arthropoda; class Insecta; order Coleoptera; family Tenebrionidae; genus Tribolium; species Tribolium castaneum. Next base: position 12,542,535 of record NC_087395.1, on the reverse strand, counting down.
TTATTGGTTTTTTGCTTATATCTCGAAAACAGTTACTCCTATCAATTTTTATCTTTCTTTCAAAATTAAAGCTGATAAAATTTCCTACAAAATAATTATTTGCATTTTTTTGTAGGACCAACCATAAGCGAGTTATAGAGTTGGATATAAATAATTTTTAACAAAAATTTGCTTTAAAATAAAATGTTTGAAAAACCGATATTAAACTAAATTAATTGGGTCTAACACTTTAGTTGAGGAAAAAGGAGAAGACATAAAAGTAATAATAATAATAGTAATATTACTAAATTTGTTTATATGCAAGCGCTTAATTAAGGTAACAGTTTCTTGCTTATATCTCGAAAACAGTTACTCCTATCAATTTTTATCTTTTTACTAAAATTAAAGCTGATAAAATTTCCTACAAAATAGTTATTTACATTTTTCATGTAGAACTAACCATAAACGAGATATAAGTTTGAAAATAATTAATAATTAAAAAAAAATGTGCTTTAACAGAAAATGTCTTGTGATTTAAAATACACTTAATTTATTGGGTCCAATACTTAATTAGAAGAAAAAAGAGGTGACAGTAAATGCTGCATTTTCGTCTTCGTCTTAAACATTGAAAACTAAATTACATTTTTGTTCAGTAACTGTTACAGTTTTCACTTTGGATTTTTGCTTATATCTCGAAAACATTTACTCCTATCAATTTTTATCTTTCTTTCAAATTAAAGCTGATAAAATTTCTTACAAAATAGTTTTTTGCATTTTTTTTGTAGAACCAACCATAAACGAGTTATAGAGTTGGATATAAATATTCTTTAACAAAAATTTGCTTTAAAATAAAATGTTTGAAAAACCGAAATTAAACTAACTTAATTAAGACTAACACTTTAGTAGAGGAAAAAGGAGAAGACATAAAAGTCACCAAAGTCTTCAGAGTCGTTTTTAGTCGTCATATTAATAACAATAACATTAATAATAATAATACTAATAGTACTAAATTTGCTTACATGCAAACGCTTAATTCAGGTAACAGTTTTTTGTTTTTTTGCTTATAGCTCGAAAACAGTTACTCCTGTAAATTTGACTAATCATAACCGAAATATAAGTTTGAAAATAATTAATATTTAAAAAAAAAGTACATTACCAGAAAATGTCTTGTGATTTAAAATACACTTAATTTATTGGGTCCAATACTTTATTAGAAGAAAAAGGAGGTGACAGAAAGGTCACTGAAGTTTTTAGAGTCGTTTGTAAATGCTGCATTTTCGTCTTCGTCTCAAACATTGAAAACTGAATTACATTTTTGTTCAGTAACTGTAACAATTTTCACTTTGGTTTTTTGCTTATATCTCGAAAACATTTACTCTTATCAATTTTTATCTTTCTTTCAAAATTAAAGCTGATAAAATTTCATACAAAATAGTTATTTGCATTTCTTTTGTAAGACCAACCATAAGCGAGTTATAGAGTTGGATATAAACAATCTTTAACAAAAATTTGCTTTAAAATAAAATGTTTGAAAAACCGAAATTAAACTAAATTAATTGGGTCTAACACTTTAATAGAGGAAAAAGAAGAAGACATAAAAGTCACCAAAGTTTTCAGAGTCGTTTTTAGTCGTCAAATTAATAACAATAACATTAATAATAATAATACTAATATTACTAAATGTGCTTATATGCAAGCGCTTAATTAAGGTAACAGTTTCTTGCTTATATCTCGAAAACAGTTACTCCTATCAATTTGTATCTTTTTACTAAAATTAAAGCTGATAAAATTTCCAACAAAATAGTTATTAACATTTTTCTTGTAGGACCAAGCATAAACGAGTTATAGAGTTGGACATAAATAATATTTAACAAAAATTTGCTTTAAAATAAAATGCTTGAAAAACCGGAATTAAACTAAATTAATTGTGTCTAACACTTTAGTAGAGGAAAAAGGAGAAGACATAAAAGTCACTAAATGTTTCAGAGTCGTCTTTAGTCGTCATATTAATAACAATAACATTAATAATAATAATACTAAAAGTACTAAATTTGCTTATATGCAAACGCTTAATTAAGGTAACAGTTTTTTGGTTTCTTGCATATATCTCGAAAACAGTTACTCCTATCAATTTTTATCTTTTTTTCAAAATTAAAGCTGATAAAATTTCCTACAAAATAGTTATTTGCATTTTTTTGTAGGACCAACCATAAGCGAGTTATAGAGTTGGATATAAATAATCTTTAACAAAAATTTGCTTTAAAATAAAATGTTTGAAAAACCGATATTAAACTAAATTAATTGGGTCTAACACTTTAGTAGAGGAAAAATGAGAAGACATAAAAGTCACCAAAGTCTTCAGAGTTGTTTTTAGTACTAAACTTGCTTATATGCAAGCGCTTAATTAAGGTAACAGTTTTTTGGTCTCTTGCTTACATCTCGAAAACAGTTACTCCTATCAATTTTTATCTTTTTACTAAAATTAAAGCTGATAAAATTTCCTACAAAATAGTAATTTGCATTTTTCATGTAGGACTAACCATAAGCGAGATATAAGTTTGGAAATAATTAATATTTAAAAAAAAAGTGCTTTAACAGAAAATGTCTTGTGATTTAAAATACATTTAATTTATTGGGTCCAATACTTTATTAGAAGAAAAAGGACGTGACATAAAAGTCACTGAAGTCTTCAGAGTCGATTTTAAATGCTGCATTTTCGTCTTCGTCTCAAACATTGAAAACTGAATTACATTTTTGTTCAGTAACAGTTACAGTTTTCTTATTGGTTTTTTGCTTATATCTCGAAAACTGTTACTCCTATCAATTTTTATCTTTCTTTCAAAATTAAAGTTGATAGAATTTTCTACAAAATCGTTATTTGCATTTTTCCTGTAGGACCAACCATATGCGAGTTATAGAGTTGGATATGAATAATATTTAACAAAAATTTGCTTTAAAATAAAATGTTTGAAAAACTGAAATTAAACTAAATTAATTGTGTCTAACACTTTAGTAGAGGAAAAAGAAAAAGACATAAAGATCACTAAAGGTTTCAGAGTCGTCTTTAGTCGTCATATTAATAACAATAACATTAATAATAATAATACTAATAGTACTAAATTTGCTTATATGCAATCGCTTAATTAAGGTAACAGTTTTTTGGTTTCTTGCTTATATCTCGAAAACAGTTACTCCTATCAATTTTTATCTTTTTACTAAAATTAAAGCTGATAAAATTTCCTACAAAATAGTTATTTGCATTTCTCATGTAGGACTAACCATAAACGAGATATAAGTTTGAAAATAATTAATAATTAAAAAAAAAGTGCTTTAACAGAAAATGTTTTGTGATTTAAAATACACTTAATTTATTAGGTCCAATACTTTATTAGAAGAAAAAGGAGGTGACATATAAGTCACTGAAGTCTTCAGAGTCGAGTTTAAATGCTGCATTTTCGTCTTCGTCTCAAACATTGAAAACTGAATTACATTTTTGTTCAGTAACAGTTACAGTTTTCTTATTGGTTTTTTGCTTATATCTCGAAAACAGTTACTCCTATCAATGTTAATCTTTCTTTTAAAATTAAAGCTGATAAAATTTCCTACAAAATAGTTATTTGCATTTTTCATGTAAGACTAACCATAAGCGAGATATAAGATTAAAAATTACTAATATTTAAAAAAAAAGTGCTTTAACAGAAAATGTCTTGTGATTTAAAATACACTTAATTTATTGGGTCCAATACTTTATTAGAAGAAAAAGGAGGTGACATAAAAGTCGCTGAAGTCTTCAGAGTCAATAGTAATTTACTAATTATAACTTTTGTATAGTAAATGTTTTTATACCAGTTTTAAAATGAGTTATTAATTTTAGACAATTTCTTGCCTAAAAACACAGATCACAGATGATCTCTTGCATAGAAATGAGAAAACGCTCATATAACACACAAAATAAGCTTCATTTTTGCTTAGAAAACTAAGCTTACTTTTATTACTACTATTATTATTATTTTTATTATTATTATTATTATTACTATTATTATTATTATTATTATTATTATTATTATTAATATTGTTATTATTAAAAACCGATTATAACTTTTGTATAGTAAATGTTTTTATACCAGTTTTAAAATGAGTTATTAATTTTAGACAATTTCTTGCCTAAAAACACAGATCACAGATGATTTCTTGCATAGAAATGAGAAAACGCTCATATAACACAAAAAAAGCTTCATTTTTGCTTAGAAAACTAAGCTTACTTTTATTACTATTATTATTATTATTATTATTATTATTATTATTATTATTATTATTATTATTAAAAACTTATATTAAACAGACAGAAAACGTCGTATTCTGGGAAAAAAACGAATTACGTTATAGACTTGACGAGAACGGCGTATCTCGGACTCTTATAGGACTCTTATAGGGTCAAAAAGTATCAGTTTGGATTAAAATAAATTATTTTTGTTGACTCTCAGTCTGAATTGTTCATCAGTTCAAACAAAAACGGCTTATTTTAGACGATCTTTTGCTTTGAACAAGAAAACTTACATCGAACAGACTAAAAACGTAATAATCTGGCATAAAAGAGCAATTTATGTATCACTTTAGATAAAGGCAGCTAATCCTATTCGTTTCATTGCTTAAAATAGACAAAATTGTTAAAAAATCTAACAAAAACGGTGTATTCTATCACAAAATACTAATTACATTATAGTTTCGACGAGAATACCTTATTTGGAATGATTCTATGCTTCCAAACGAGTAAATTTTTATTAAACAGATGCCAAACATCATGTTTTGTCCTATAAAGACATTTTATATTGCAGTTTGTATTAAAACAAAATATTTTCGTTGATTCTTTGTTAGAAGCAGCAAACCTAACATTAAAGAATCTGAAAACTTTGTATTCGGACACAAACCACCAAATTTTGTATCAGTTTAGACAAAAACGGTTGATTTTCGACAATATTTTGCTTTCAACAAGAAAACTTATATCAAACTCACTAAAAACGTCTTATTTTAGCACAAAACAAAAGATTTGCGTTATAGTCTTAAAGCTGATTCATGCCACAGTTTGGATAAAAACCAAATATTTTTGTTAATTCATTGTTACAAACAAGAAACCTTACATCAAAGAAACTGAAAACCCCTTATTCAGGCACAGAAATTCGAATTACGTTTCAGTCTGGACAAAAACTGCTTATTTTAGACGATCCTTTGTTTTGAACACGAAAACTTACATTAAAAAGATTAAAAACGTCTTATTCTGGCTGAAAACTGCAAATTATATATTACACTAGATAAAGGCAATTTATCCTGATTACTCCTTTACTTAGAATAGAGTAAACTTGTATAAAACTTAATGAAAACTTTAAATTTCGTCTCAAAAAAATAATTTGCGTTATAGTTTTGACCAGCACTGTTTATTTCAAACGAATTTATGATTCGAAACTAATGAACTTTATAGAGCAGATGCAAAACCACATATTACCATATAAAGCGTTGTTTTAAAGCAAAGTATTACCTTTTGCAACAAGCAATTTCACGTCAAAGAAACTGTTTTTATACCAGTTTTAAAATGAGTTATTAATTTTAGACAATTTCTTGCCTAAAAACACAGATCACAGATGATTTCTTGCATATAAATGAGAAAACACTCATATAACACACAAAATAAGCTTCATTTTTGCTTAGAAAACTAAGCTTACTTTTATTACTATTATTATTATTTTAATTATTATTATTATTGTTATTATTATTATTATTTTTATTATTATTATTATTATTATTATTATTATTATTATTATTAATATTATTATTATTATTAAAAACCGATTATAACTTTTGTATAGTAAATGTTTTTATACCAGTTTTAAAATGAGTTATTAATTTTAGACAATTGCCTAAAAACACAGATCACAGATGATCTCTTGCATAGAAATGAGAAAACGCTCAGATAACAAAAAATAAGCATCATTTTTGCTTAGAAAAACTAAGCTTTAATTTAGAAAGAAATTCATTATTATAAGTATTATTATCATTAATATTATTATTAATATTATTATTATTATTATTATTAATATTATTATTATTATTTCTTTTATTACTATTATTATTATTATTATTATTATTATTATTATTAACTTTTGTATAGTAAATGTTTTTATACCAGTTTTAAAATGAGTTATTAATTTTAGACAATTGCCTAAAAACACAGATCACAGATGATCTCTTGCATAGAAATGAGAAAACGCTCAGATAACACAAAATAAGCATCATTTTTGCTTAGAAAAACTAAGCTTTAATTTAGAAAGAAATTCATTATTATAAGTATTATTATCATTATTATTATTATTATTATTATTATTATTATTAGTATTATTATTATTATTATTATTATTATTATTATTAACTTTTGTATAGTAAATGTTTTTATACCAGTTTTAAAATGAGTTATTAATTTTAGACAATTTCTTGCCTAAAAACACAGATCACAGATGATTTCTTGCATAGAAATGAGAAAACGCTCATATAACACAAAATAAGCTTCATTTTTGCTTAGAAAACTAAGCTTACATTTATTACTATTATTATTATTATTATTATTATTATTATTACTATTATTAGTATTATTATTATTATTATTATTATTATTATTATTATTATTATTATTATTAAAAACTTATATTAAACAGACAGAAAACGTCGTATTCTGACAAAAAAACGAATTACGTTATAGACTTGACGAGAACGGCGTATCTCGGATTCTTATAGGACTCTTATAGGGTCAAAAAGTATCAGTTAGGATTAAAATAAATTATTTTTGTTGACTCTCAGTCTGAATTGTTCATCAGTTCAAACAAAAACGGCTTATTTTAGACGATCTTTTGCCTTGAACAAGAAAACTTACATCGAACAGACTAAAAACGTATTAATCTGGCATAAAAGAGCAATTTATGTATCACTTTAGATAAAGGCAGCTAATGCTAATCGTTTCATTGCTTAAAATAGACAAAATTGTTAATAAATCTAACAAAGACGCTGTATTCTAGCACAAAATACAAATTACATTATAGTTTCGACGAGAATAGCTTATTTGGAATGATTCTATGCTTCAAAACGAGTAAATTTTTATTAAACAGATGCCAAACATCATGTTTTGTCCTATAAAGACATTTTATATTGCAGTTTGTATTAAAACAAAATATTTTCGTTGATTCTTTGTTAGAAGCAGCAAACCTAACATTAAAGAATCTGAAAACTTTGTATTCGGACACAAACCACCAAATTTTGTATCAGTTTAGACAAAAACGGTTGATTTTCGACAATATTTTGCTTTCAACAAGAAAACTTATATCAAACTGACTAAAAACGTCTTATTTTAGCACAAAACAAAAGATTTGCGTTATAGTCTTAAAGCTGATTCATGCCACAGTTTGGATAAAAACCAAATATTTTTGTTAATTCATTGTTACAAACAAGAAACCTTACATCAAAGAAACTGAAAACCCCTTATTCAGGCACAGAAATTCGAATTACGTTTCAGTCTGGACAAAAACTGCTTATTTTAGACGATCCTTTGTTTTGAACACGAAAACTTACATTAAAAAGATTAAAAACGTCTTATTCTGGCTGAAAACTGCAAATTATATATTACACTAGATAAAAGCAATTTATCCTGATTACTCCTTTACTTAGAATAGAGTAAACTTGTATAAAACTTAATGAAAACTTTAAATTTCGTCTCAAAAAAATAATTTGCGTTATAGTTTTGACCAGCACTGTTTATTTCAAACGAATTTATGATTCGAAACTAATGAACTTTTATAGAGCAGATGCAAAACCACATATTACCATATAAAGCGTTGTTTTAAAGCAAAGTATTACCTTTTGCAACAAGAAATTTCACGTTAAAGAAACTGTTTTTATACCAGTTTTAAAATGAGTTATTAATTTTAGACAATTTCTTGCCTAAAAACACAGATCACAGATGATTTCTTGCATATAAATGAGAAAACACTCATATAACACACAAAATAAGCTTCATTTTTGCTTAGAAAACTAAGCTTACTTTTATTACTATTATTATTATTTTAATTATTATTATTATTGTTATTATTATTATTTTTATTATTATTATTATTATTATTATTATTATTATTATTATTGTTATTATTATTATTATTATTATTATTATTATTATTATTATTATTATTATTATTATTATTATTATTATTATTATTATTATTATTATTATTATTATTATTATTATTATAATTATTATTATTAAAAACCGATTATAACTTTTGTATAGTATTGTTTTTATACCAGTTTTAAAATGAGTGATTAATTTTAGCCAATTTCTTGCCTAAAAACTATAAAATGGCTTAGATTGCCTAAAAACACAGATCACACATGATCTTTTGCATAGAAATGAGAAAACGCTCATATAACACAAAATAAGCTTCATTTTTGCTTAGAAAACTAAGCTTACTTTTATTACTACTATTATTATTATTTTTATTATTATTATTATTATTATTATTATTATTATTATTATTATTAATATTATTATTATTAAAAACCGATTATAACTTTTGTATAGTAAATGATTTTATACCAGTTTTAAAATGAGTTATTAATTTTAGACAGTTGCCTAAAAACACAAATCACAGATGATCTCTTGCATAGAAATGAGAAAACGCTCAGATAACACAAAATAAGCATCATTTTTGCTTAGAAAAACTAAGCTTTACTTTAGAAAGAAATTCATTATTATAAGTATTATTATCATTATTATTATTATTAATATTATTATTATTATTATTATTATTATTATTATTATTATTATTATTATTTCTTTTATTACTATTATTATTATTATTATTATTATTATTATTAACTTTTGTATAGTAAATGTTTTTATACCAGTTTTAAAATGAGTTATTAATTTTAGACAATTGCCTAAAAACACAGATCACAGATGATCTCTTGCATAGAAATGAGAAAACGCTCAGATAACACAAAATAAGCATCATTTTTGCTTAGAAAAACTAAGCTTTAATTTAGAAAGAAATTTATTATTATAAGTATTATTATCATTATTATTATTATTATTATTATTATTATTATTTCTTTTATTACTATTATTATTATTATTATTATTATTATTATTATTAACTTTTGTATAGTAAATGTTTTTATACCAGTTTTAAAATGAGTTATTAATTTTAGACAATTTCTTGCCTAAAAACACAGATCACAGATGATTTCTTGCATAGAAATGAGAAAACGCTCATATAACACAAAATAAGCTTCATTTTTGCTTAGAAAACTAAGCTTACTTTTATTACTATTATTATAATTATTATTATTATTATTATTATTATTATTATTAAAAACTTATATTAAACAGACAGAAAACGTCGTATTCTGACAAGAAAACGAATTACGTTATAGACTTGACGAGAACGGCGTATCTCGGACTCTTATAGGACTCTTATAGGGTCAAAAAGTATCAGTTTGGATTAAAATAAATTATTTTTGTTGACTCTCAGTCTGAATTGTTCATCAGTTCAAACAAAAACGGCTTATTTTAGACGATCTTTTGCTTTGAACAAGAAAACTTACATCGAACAGACTAAAAACGTAATAATCTGGCATAAAAGAGCAATTTATGTATCACTTTAGATAAAGGCAGCTAATCCTATTCGTTGCATTGCTTAAAATAGACAAAATTGTTAAAAAATCTAACAAAAACGGTGTATTCTATCACAAAATACTAATTACATTATAGTTTCGACGAGAATACCTTATTTGGAATGATTCTATGCTTCCAAACGAGTAAATTTTTATTAAACAGATGCCAAACATCATGTTTTGTCCTATAAAGACATTTTATATTGCAGTTTGTATTAAAACAAAATATTTTCGTTGATTCTTTGTTAGAAGCAGCAAACCTAACATAAAGAATCTGAAAACTTTGTATTCGGACACAAACCACCAAATTTTGTATCAGTTTAGACAAAAACGGTTGATTTTCGACAATATTTTGCTTTCAACAAGAAAACTTATATCAAACTGACTAAAAACGTCTTATCTTAGCACAAAACAAAAGATTTGCGTTATAGTCTTAAAGCTGATTCATGCCACAGTTTGGATAAAAACTAAATATTTTTGTTAATTCATTGTTACAAACAAGAAACCTTACATCAAAGAAACTGAAAACCCCTTATTCAGGCACAGAAATTCGAATTACGTTTCAGTCTGGACAAAAACTGCTTATTTTAGACGATCCTTTGTTTTGAACACGAAAACTTACATTAAAAAGATTAAAAACGTCTTATTCTGGCTGAAAACTGCAAATTATATATTACACTAGATAAAAGCAATTTATCCTGATTACTCCTTTACTTAGAATAGAGTAAACTTGTATAAAACTTAATGAAAACTTTAAATTTCGTCTCAAAAAAATAATTTGCGTTATAGATTTCACCAGCACTGTTTATTTCAAACGAATTTATGATTCGAAACTAATGAACTTTTATAGAGCAGATGCAAAACCACATATTACCATATAAAGCGTTGTTTTAAAGCAAAGTATTACCTTTTGCAACAAGCAATTTCACGTCAAAGAAACTGTTTTTATACCAGTTTTAAAATGAGTTATTAATTTTAGACAATTTCTTGCCTAAAAACACAGATCACAGATGATTTCTTGCATATAAATGAGAAAACACTCATATAACACACAAAATAAGCTTCATTTTTGCTTAGAAAACTAAGCTTACTTTTATTACTATTATTATTATTTTAATTATTATTATTATTGTTATTATTATTATTATTATTATTATTATTATTATTATTATTGTTATTATTATTATTATTATTATTAATATTATTATTATTATTAATATTATTATTATTAAAAACCGATTATAACTTTTGTATAGTAAATGTTTTTATACCAGTTTTAAAATGAGTTATTAATTTTAGACAATTGCCTAAAAACACAGATCACAGATGATCTCTTGCATAGAAATGAGAAAACGCTCAGATAACACAAAATAAGCATCATTTTTGCTTAGAAAAACTAAGCTTTAATTTAGAAAGAAATTCATTATTATAAGTATTATTATCATTATTATTATTATTAATATTATTATTATTATTATTATTAATATTATTATTATTATTTCTTTTATTACTATTATTATTATTATTATTATTATTATTATTATTATTAACTTTTGTATAGTAAATGTTTTTATACCAGTTTTAAAATGAGTTATTAATTTTAGACAATTGCCTAAAAACACAGATCACAGATGATCTCTTGCATAGAAATGAGAAAACGCTCAGATAACACAAAATAAGCATCATTTTTGCTTAGAAAAACTAAGCTTTAATTTAGAAAGAAATTCATTATTATAAGTATTATTATTATTATTATTATTATTATTATTATTATTATTATTATTATTATTATTATTATTATTTCTTTTATTACTATTATTATTATTATTATTATTAACTTTTGTATAGTAAATGTTTTTATACCAGTTTTAAAATGAGTTATTAATTTTATTCAATTTCTTGCCTAAAAACACAGATCACAGATGATCTCTTGCATAGAAATGAGAAAACGCTCATATAACACACAAAATAAGCTTCATTTTTGTTTAGAAAACTAAGCTTACTTTTATTACTATTATTATTATTTTTATTATTATTATTATTATTATTATTGTTATTTTTATTATTATTATTATTATTATTATTATTATTATTATTATTATTATTATTAATATTATTATGTTTAAAAACCGATTATAACTTTTGTATAGTAAATGTTTTTATACCAGTTTTAAAATGAGTTATTAATTTTAGACAATTTCTTGTCTAAAAACACAGATCACAGATGATCTCTTGCATAGAAATGAGAAAACGCTCAGATAACACAAAATAAGCATCATTTTTGCTTAGAAAAACTAAGCTTTAATTTAGAAAGAAATTCATTATTATAAGTATTATTATCATTATTATTATTATTATTATTATTATTATTATTACTATTATTTCATTTATTACTATTATTATTATTATTATTATTATTATTAACTTATGTATAGTAAATGTTTTTATACCAGTTTTAAAATGAGTTATTAATTTTATTCAATTTCTTGCCTAAAAACACAGATCACAGATGATCTCTTGCATAGAAATGAGAAAACGCTCATATAACACACAAAATAAGCTTCATTTTTGCTTAGAAAACTAAGCTTACTTTTATTACTATTATTATTATTTTTATTATTATTATTATTATTATTGTTATTATTTTTATTATTATTATTATTATTATTATTATTATTATTAATATTATTATTATTAAAAACCGATTATAACTTTTGTATAGTAAATGTTTTCATACCAGTTTTAAAATGAGTTATTAATTTTAGACAATTTCTTGCCTAAAAACACAAATCACAGATGATTTCTTGCATAGAAATGAGAAAACGCTCATATAACACAAAATAAGCTTCATTTTTGCTTAGAAAACTAAGCTTACTTTTATTACTATTATTATTTTTATTATTATTAGTATTATTATTATTATTATTATTATTATTACTATTATTAGTATTATTATTATTATTATTATTATTATTATTATTATTATTACTGTTATTATTATTATTATTATTATTAAAAACTTATATTAAACAGACAGAAAACGTCGTATTCTGACAAAAAAACGAATTACGTTATAGACTTGACGAGAACGGCGTATCTCGGACTCTTATAGGACTCTTATAGGGTCAAAAAGTATCAGTTTGGATTAAAATAAATTATTTTTGTTGACTCTCAGTCTGAATTGTTCATCAGTTCAAACAAAAACGGCTTATTTAAGACGATCTTTTGCTTTGAACAAGAAAACTTACATCGAACAGGCTAAAAACGTATTAATCTGGCATAAAAGAGCAATTTATGTATCACTTTAGATAAAGGCAGCTAATGCTAATCGTTTCATTGCTTAAAATAGACAAAATTGTTAGTAAATCTAACAAAAACGCTGTATTCTAGCACAAAATACTAATTACATTATAGTTTCGACAAGAATACCTTATTTGGAATGATTCTATGCTTCCAAACGAGTAAATTTTTATTAAACAGATGCCAAACATCATGTTTTGTCCCATAAAGTAATTTTATATTGCAGTTTGTATTAAAACAAAATATTTTCGTTGATTCTTTGTTAGAAGCAGCAAACTTAACATTAAAGAATCTGAAAACTTTGTATTCGGACACAAACCACCAAATTTTGTATCAGTTTAGACAAAAACGGTTGTTTTTCGACAATATTTTGCTTTCAACAAAAAAACTTATATCAAACTGACTAAAAACGTCTTATTTTAGCACAAAACAAAAGATTTGCGTTATAGTCTTAAAGCTGATTCATGCCACAGTTTGGATAAAAACCAAATATTTTTGTTAATTCATTGTTACAAACAAGAAACCTTACATCAAAGAAACAGAAAACCCCTTATTCAGGCACAGAAATTCGAATTACGTTTCAGTCTGGACAAAAGCTGCTTATTTTAGACGATCCTTTGTTTTGAACACGAAAACTTACATTAAAAAGATTAAAAACGTCTTATTCTGGCTGAAAACTACAAATTATATATTACTCTAGATAAAAGCAATTTATCCTGATTACTCCTTTACTTAGAATAGAGTAAACTTGTATAAAATTTAATGAAAACTTTAAATTTAGTCTCAAAGAAATAATTTACGTTATAGTTTTGACCAGCACTGTTTATTTTAAACGAATTTATGATTCGAAACTAATGAACTTTTATGGGGCAGATGCAAAACCACATATTACCATATAAAGCGTTGTTTTAAAGCAAAGTATTACCTTTTGCAACAAGAAATTTCACGTCAAAGAAACTGAAAACTTCGTATCCATGCATAAATATCGAATTACGTATCAGTTTAGGCAAATACAGCTTATTTTAAACGATTCCTTGCTATAAACAAGAAAAATTTTATCAAGCATATTGAAAACGTCGTATTCTCGAAAATAAGAGCAAATTATGTATCAGTTTTAACAAAAGCGGATTACTCTGTTTGATTCTATGCTTAGAGTAGAGTAAACTACTATAAAACGTAATGAAAACTCTATATTCAAGCTCAAAAGAACAAATTACGTTATAGTTTTGGCAAAAAAAAAATATTTCGGACGATTACATACTTCGAAGTAAGCAAACTTTAATTGAACAAGTGCAAAAGCTAATACTTTGCTTTAAAATAACGATTTATGTGGTAATATGGTATTTTGCATCTGTCCTATAAAAGTTTACTCGTTTCGCTCCATTGAATCATTCGAAATAAATTATTTTGACACAACAACAACGAAAATAATTTGTTTTTGTTTAAACTGTAACATAAGTCGCTTTTATAAAACGAACTAAGACGTTTGGCATCTGTTTATTGAAAGTTTTCTCGTTTGGGGGCATAAAATCGTTTTGAAATTAACAGTTCTGGTCAAAACTATAACGTAAATTATTTCTTTGTATCACTTTAAAGATTTGCGTTATAGTCTTGACGAGAACTGTTAATTTCAAACGATTCTATGCTTTGAAACCAGTATACTTTCACTGAACAGAGGCAAAACGTCTGATTTCGCCTTTAAAAAACGATTTATGTCACAGTTTGGAATAAAACCAATGATTTTCGTTTATTCATTGTTACAAACAAGAAACCTTACATCAGAAACTGAAAACCTCTTATTCAGGCCCAGAAAATCAAATTACGTTTCAGTCTAGACACAAATTGATTATTTTAGACGATTCTTTCTTTTGAACACGAAAACTTACATTAAAAAGATTAAAAACGTCTTATTCTGGCTCAAAACTGCAAATTATGTATTACTTTGGATAAAAGCAGTATATCCTGATTACTCCTTTGCTTAGAATAGAGCAAACTTGGATAAAACTTAATGAAAACTTTAAATTTCGTCTCAAAGAAATAATTTACGTTATAGTTTTGACCAGAACTGTTAATTTCAAACGATTTTATGCCCCCAAACGAGAAAACTTTCACTAAACAAATGCCAAACGTCTTAGTTCGTTTTATAAAAGCGACTTATGATACAGTTTAAACAAAAACAAATTATTTTCGTTGTTGTTGTGTTAAAATAATTTATTTCGAATGATTCAATGGAGCGAAACGAGTAAAATTTTATAGGACAGATGCAAAATACCATATTACCACATAAATCGTTATTTTAAAGCAAAGTATTAGCTTTTGCACTTGTTCAATTAAAGTTTGCTTACTTCGAAGTATGTATTCGTCCGGAATATTTTTTTTTGTCAAAACTATAACGTAATTTGTTCTTTTGAGCTTGAATATAAAGTTTTCATTACGTTTTAAAGTAGTTTACTCTACTCTAAGCATAGAATCAAACAGAGTGATCCGCTTTTGTTAAAACTGATACATAATTTGCTCTTATTTTCGAGAATAATACGTTTTCAATATGCTTGATAAAATTTTTCTTGTTTATAGCAAGGAATCGTTTAAAATAAGCTGTATTTGCCTAAACTGAAACGTAATTCGATATTAATGCATGGATACGAGGTTTTCAGTTTCTTTGACGTGAAATTTCTTGTTGCAAAAGGTAATACTTTGCTTTAAAACAACGCTTTATATGGTAATATGTGGTTTTGCATCTGCCCCATAAAAGTTCATTAGTTTCGAATCATAAATTCGTTTGAAATAAACAGTGCTGGTCAAAACTATAACGTAAATTATTTCTTTGAGACGAAATTTAAAGTTTTCATTAAGTTTTATACAAGTTTGCTCTATTCTAAGCAAAGGAGTAATCAGGATAAATTGCTTTTATCTAGAGTAATATATAATTTGCAGTTTTCAGCCAGAATAAGACGTTTTTAATCTTTTTAATGTAAGTTTTCGTGTTCAAAACAAAGGATCGTCTAAAATAAGCAGTTTTTGTCCAGACTGAAACGTAATTCGAATTTCTGTGCCTGAATAAGGGGTTTTCAGTTTCTTTGATGTAAGGTTTCTTGTTTGTAACAATGAATTAACAAAAATAATTGGTTTTTATCCAAACTGTGGCATGAATCAGCTTTAAGACTATAACGCAAATCTTTTGTTTTGTGCTAAAATAAGACGTTTTTAGTCAGGTTGATGTAAGTTTTCTTGTTGAAAGCAAAACATTGTCGAAAATCAACCGTTTTTGTCTGAACTGATACAAAATTCGGTGGTTTGTGTCCGAATACAAAGTTTTCAGATTCTTTAATGTTAGGTTTGCTGCTTCTAACAAAGAATCAACGAAAATATTTTGTTTTAATACAAACTGCAATATAAAATGTCTTTATAGGACAAAACATGATGTTTGGCATCTGTTTAATAAAAATTTACTCGTTTGGAAGCATAGAATCATTCCAAATAAGGTATTCTCGTCAAAACTATAATGTAATTAGTATTTTGTGCTAGAATACAGCGTTTTTGTTAGATTTTTTAACAATTTTGTCTATTTTAGGCAATGAAACGAATAGGATTAGCTGCCTTTATCCAAAGTGATACATAAATTGCTCTTTTATGCCAGATTAATACGTTTTTAGTCTGTTCGATGTAAGTTTTCTTGTTCAAAGCAAAAGATCGTGTAAAATAAGCCGTTTTTGTTTGAACTGATGAACAATTCAGACTGAGAGTCAACAAAAATAATTTGTTTTAATCCAAATTGATACTTTTTGACCCTATAAGAGTCCTATAAGAGTCCGAGATTCGCCGTTCTCGTCAAGTCTATAACGTAATTCGTTTTTTTGTGTCAGAATACGACGTTTTCTGTCTGTTTAATATAAGTTTTTAATAATAATAATAATAATAATAATAATAATAATAATAATAATAATAAAAATAATAATAATAGTAGTAATAAAAGTAAGCTTAGTTTTCTAAGCAAAAATGAAGCTTATTTTGTGTTATATGAGCGTTTTCTCATTTCTATGCAAAAGATCATGTGTGATCTGTGTTTTTAGGCAATCTAAGCCATTTTATAGTTTTTAGGCAAGAAATTGGCTAAAATTAATCACTCATTTTAAAACTGGTATAAAAACAATACTATACAAAAGTTATAATCAGTTTTTAATAATAATAATTATAATAATAATAATAATAACAATAATAATAATAATAATAATAATAATAATAATAATAATAATAATAATAATAATAATAATAATAATAATAATAATATTAATAATAATAATAATAATAATAATAATAATAATAATAATAATAATAATAATAATAATAATAATAATAATAATAATAATAATAATATTAATAATAATAATAATAATAATAATAATAATAATAATAATAATAATAATAATAATAATAATAATAATAATAATAATAATAATAATAGTAATAATAATAATAATAATAATAATAATAGTAATAAAAGTAAGCTTAGTTTTCTAAGCAAAAATGAAGCTTATTTTGTGTGTTATATGAGCGTTTTCTCATTTCTATGCAAGAGATCATCTGTGATCTGTGTTTTTAGGCAAGAAATTGTCTAAAATTAATAACTCATTTTAAAACTGGTATAAAAACATTTACTATCCAAAAGTTATAATCGATTTTTAATAATAATAATAATAATAATAATAATAATAATAATAATAATAATAATAATAATAATAATAATAATAATAATAATAATAATAATAGTAGTAATAAAAGTAAGCTTAGTTTTCTAAGCAAAAATGAAGCTTATTTTGTGTTATATGAGCGTTTTCTCATTTCTATGCAAAAGATCATGTGTGATCTGTGTTTTTAGGCAATCTAAGCCATTTTATAGTTTTTAGGCAAGAAATTAGCTAAAATTAATCACTCATTTTAAAACTGGTATAAAACAATACTATACAAAAGTTATAATCGGTTTTTAATAATAATAATAATAATAATAATAATAATAATAATAATAATAATAATAATAACCATAGTAATAATAATAATAGCAATAAAAGTAAGCTTAGTTTTTCTAAGCAAAAATGATGCTTATTTTGTGTTATATGAGTGTTTTCTCATTTCTATGCAAGAAATCATCTGTGATCTGTGTTTTTAGGCAAGAAATTGTCTAAAATTAATAACTCATTTTAAAACTGGTATAAAAAACATTTACTATACAAAAGTTAATAATAATAATAATAATAATAATAATAATAATAATAATAATAATAATAATAATAATAATAGTAATAATAATAATAATAATAATAATAATATTAATAATAATAATAATAATAATAGTAATAGTAACAAAAGTAATAATAATAATAATACTTTTAATAAGGAAAAATGGAGCTTATTTTGTGTGTTACATGAGCGTTTTCTCATTTCTATGCAAAAGATCATGTGTGTCTGTGTTTTTAGGCAATCTAAGCCATTTTATAGTTTTTAATATTTAACAAAAATTAGCTTTAAAATAAAATGTTTGAAAAACTAAAATTAAACTAAATTAATTGTGTCTAACACTTTAGTAGAGGAAAAAGGAGAAGACATAAAAGTCACAAAAGTCTTAAAGTTGTCTTTAGTAGTCATATTAATAACAATAACATTTATAATAACAATACTAGTAGTACTAAATTTGCTTATATGCAAGCGCTTAATTAAGGTAACAGTTTTTTTGTTTTTTGCTTATATCTCGAAAACAGTTACTCCTATCAATTTTTACTTTTTCACCAAAATTAAAGATGATAAAATTTCCTACAAAATGGTTATTTGCATTTTTCATGTAGAACTAACCATAAGCGAGATATAAGTTAAATAATTAATAATAAAAAAAAAGTGTTTTAACAGAAAATGTCTTGTGATTTAAAATACACTTAATTTATTGCGTCCAATACTTTATTAGAAGAAAAAGAAGTTGACATAAAAGTCACTGAAGTTTTTATAGTCGATTTTAAATGCTGTATTTTTGTCTTTGTCTCAAACATTGAAAACTGAATTACATTTTTGTTAAGTAACAGTTACAGTTTTCTTATTGGTTTTTTGCTTATATCTCGAAAACAGTTACTCCTATCAATTTTTATCTTTCTTTCAAAATTAAAGCTGATAAAATTTCCTACAAAATAATTATTTGCATTTTTTTGTAGGACCAAGCATAAGCGAGTTATAGAGTTGGATATAAATACTCTTTAACAAAAATTTGCTTTAAAATAAAATGTTTGAAAAACCGATACTAAACTAAATTAATTGGGTCTAACACTTTAGTTGAGGAAAAAGGAGAAGACATAAAAGTCACCAAAGTCTTGAGAGTCGTTTTTAGTCGTCATATTAATAACAATAACATTAATAATAATAATACTAATATTACTAAATTTGTTTATATTCAAGCGCTTAATTAATGTAACAGTTTCTTGCTTATATCTCGAAAACAGTTACTCTTATCAATTTTTATCTTTCTTTCAAAATTAAAGCTGATAAAATTTCCTACAAAATAGTTATTTGCATTTCTTTTTTAAGACCAACCATAAGCGAGTTATAGAGTTGGATATAAACAATCTTTAACAAAAATTTGCTTTAAAATAAAATGTTTGAAAAACCGATACTAAACTAAATTAATTGGGTCTAACACTTTAGTTGAGGAAAAAGGAGAAGACATAAAAGTCACCAAAGTCTTGAGAGTCGTTTTTAGTCGTCATATTAATAACAATAACATTAATAATAATAATACTAATATTACTAAATTTGCTTATATGCAAGCGCTTAATTAAGGTAACAGTTTCTAGCTTATATCTCAAAAACAGTTACTCCTATCAATTTTTACTTTTTCACCAAA
This sequence comes from Tribolium castaneum, assembly GCF_031307605.1. Classification (NCBI taxonomy): domain Eukaryota; kingdom Metazoa; phylum Arthropoda; class Insecta; order Coleoptera; family Tenebrionidae; genus Tribolium; species Tribolium castaneum. The sequence continues at coordinate 12,522,668 of NC_087395.1, read as the reverse complement.
ATTAAAGGTGATAAAATTTCCTACAAAATAGTTATTTGCATTTATCATGTAAGACTAACCATAAGCGAGATATAAGTTTGAAAATAATTAATATTTAAAAAAAAGTGCTTTAACAGAAAATGTCTTGTGATTTAAAATACACTGAATTTATTGGGTCCAATACTTTATTAGAAGAAAAAGGAGGTGACATAAAAGTCACTGAAGTCTTCAGAGTCGTTTTTAAATGCTGCATTTTTGTCTTCGTCTCAAACTTTGAAAACTGAATAACATTTTTGTTCAGTAACTGTAACAGTTTTCACTTTGGTTTTTTCCTTATATCTCGAAAACATTTACTCTTATCAATTTTTATCTTTCTTTCAAAATTAAAGCTGATCAAATTTCCTACAAAATAGTTATTTGCATTTTTCTTGTAGGACCAACCATAAGCAAGTTATAGAGTTGGATATAAACAATATTTAACAAAAACTTGCTTGAAAATAAAATGTTTGAAAAACTAAAATTAAACTAAATTAATTGTGTCTAACACTTTAGTAGAGGAAAAAGGAGAAGACATATTGTCACTACAGGTTTCAGAGTCGTCATCAGTCGTCATATTAATAACAATAACATTAATAATAATAATATTAATAGTACTAAATTTGCTTATATGCAAGCGCTTAATTAAGGTAACAGTTTTTTGGTTTCTAGCTTATATCTCGAAAACAGTTACTCCTATCAATTTTTATCTTTTTACTAAAATTAAAGCTGATAAAATTTCCTACAAAATAGTTATTTGCATTTTTCATGTACGACTAACCATAAGCGAGATATAAGTTTGAAAATAATTAATATTTAAAACAAAAGTGCTTTAACAGAAAATGCCTTGTGATTTAAAATACACTTAATTTATTGGGTCCAATACTTTATTAGAAGAAAAAGGAAGTGACATAAAAGTCACTGAAGTTTTCAGAGTCGATTTTAAATGCTACATTTTCGTCTTCGTCTCAAACATTGAAAACTGAATTACATTTTTGTTCAGTAACCGTTACAGTTTTCTTATTGGTTTTTTGCTTATATCTCGAAAACAGTTACACCTATCAAATTTTATCTTTCTTTCAAAATTAAAGCTGATAAAATTTCCAACAAAGTAATTATTTGCATTTTTCTTGTAGGACCAAGCATAAGCGAGTTATAGAGATGGATATAAATAATATCTAACAAAAGTTTGCTTTAAAATAAAATGCTTGAAAAACCGGAATTAAACTAAATTAACTGTGTCTAACACTTTAGTAGAGGAAAAAGGAGAAGACATAAAAGTCACTAAATGTTTCAGAGTCGTCTTTAGTCGTCATATTAATAACAATAACATTAATAATAATAATACTAATAGTACTAAATTTGCTTATATGCAAACGCTTAATTAAGGTAACAGTTTTTTGGTTTCTTGCTTGTATCTCGAAAACAGTTACTCCTATCAATTTTTATCTTTTTTTCAAAATTAAAGCTGATAAAATTTCCTACAAAATAGTTATTTGCATTTTTTTGTAGGACCAACCATAAGCGAGTTATAGAGTTAGATATAAATAATCTTTAACAAAAATTTGCTTTAAAATAAAATGTTTGAAAAACCGATATTAAACTAAATTAATTGGGTCTAACACTTTAGTTGAGGAAAAAGGAGAAGACATAAAAGTCACCAAAGTCTTCAGAGTTGTTTTTAGTACTAAATTTGCTTATATGCAAGCGCTTAATTAAGGTAACAGTTTTTTGGTTTCTTGCTTATATCTCGAAAACAGTTACTCCTATCAATTTTTATCTTTTTACTAAAATTAAAGCTGATAAAATTTCCTACAAAATAGTAATTTGCAATTTTCATGTAGGACTAACCTTAAGCGAGATATAAGTTTGAAAATAATTAATATTTAAAAAAAAGTGCTTTAACAGAAAATGTCTTGTGATTTAAAATACACCTAATTTAATGGGTCCAATACTTTATTAGAAGAAAAAGGAGGTGACATAAAAGTCACTGAAGTCTTCATAGTCGATTTTAAATGCTGTATTTTCGTCTTTGTCTCAAACATTGAGAACTGAATTACATTTTTGTTCAGTAACAGTTACAGTTTTCTTATTGGTTTTTTGCTTATATCTCGAAAACAGTTACTCCTATCAATTTTTATCTTTCTTTCAAAATTAAAGCTGATAAAATTTCCTACAAAATAGTTATTTACATTTTTCATGTAGAACTAACCATAAACGAGATATAAGTTTGAAAATAATTAATAATTAAAAAAAAATGTGCTTTAACAGAAAATGTCTTGTGATTTAAAATACACTTAATTTATTGGGTCCAATACTTAATTAGAAAAAAAAAGAGGTGACAGTAAATGCTGCATTTTCGTCTTCGTCTTAAACATTGAAAACTAAATTACATTTTTGTTCAGTAACTGTTACAGTTTTCACTTTGGTTTTTTGCTTATATCTCGAAAACATTTACACCTATCAATTTTTATCTTTCTTTCAAATTAAAGCTGATAAAATTTCCTAAAAAATAGTTTTTTGCATTTTTTTTGTAGAACCAACCATAAACGAGTTATAGAGTTGGATATAAATAATCTTTAACAAAAATTTGCTTTAAAATAAAATGTTTGAAAAACCAAAATTAAACTAAATTAATTAAGACTAACACTTTAGTAGAGGAAAAAGGAGAAGACATAAAAGTCACCAAAGTCTTCAGAGTCGTTTTCAGTCGTCATATTAATAACAATAACATTAATAATAATAATATTAATAGTACTAAATTTGCTTACATGCAAACGCTTAATTCAGGTAACAGTTTTTTGTTTTTTTGCTTATAGCTCGAAAACAGTTACTCCTATAAATTTGAGTAATCATAAGCGAAATATAAGTTTGAAAATAATTAAAATTTAAAAAAAAAGTGCTTTAACAGAAAATGTCTTGTGATTAATTAAGGTAACAGTTTCTTGCTTATATCTCGAAAACAGTTACTCCTATCAATTTTTATCTTTTTACTAAAATTAAAGCTGATAAAATTTCCAACAAAATAGTTATTAACATTTTTCTTGTAGGACCAAGCATAAACGAGTTATAGAGTTGGACATAAATAATATTTAACAAAAATTTGCTTTAAAATAAAATGCTTGAAAAACCAGAATTAAACTAAATTAATTGTGTCTAACACTTTAGTAGAGGAAAAAGGAGAAGACATAAAAGTCACTAAATGTTTCAGAATCGTCTTTAGTCGTCATATTAATAACAATAACATTAATAGCAATAATACTAGAAGTACTAAATTTGCTTATATGCAAACGCTTAATTAAGGTAACAGTTTTTTGGTTTCTTGCTTATATCTCGAAAACAGTTACTCCTATCAATTTTTATCTTTTTTTCAAAATTAAAGCTGATAAAATTTTCTACAAAATAGTTATTTGCATTTTTCACGTAAGACTAACCATAAGCGAGATATAAGTTTGAAAATAATTAATATTTAAAAAAAAAGTGCTTTAACAGAAAATGTTTTGTGATTTAAAATACACTTAATTTATTAGGTCCAATACTTTACTAAAAGAAAAAGGAGGTGACATATAAGTCACTGAAGTCTTCAGAGTCGTTTTTAAATGCTGCATTTTCGACTTCGTCTCAAACATTGAAAACTGAATTACATTTTTGTTCAGTAACTGTAACAGTTTTTACTTTGGTTTTTTGCTTATATCTCAAAAACAATTACTCCTATCAATTTTTATCTTTCTTTCAAAATTAAAGCTGATAAAATTTCCTACAAAATAGTTATTTGCATTTCTTTTGTAAGACCAACCATAAGCGAGTTATAGAGTTGGATATAAATAATCTTTAACAAAAATTTGCTTTAAAATAAAAAAAATGAAAAACTAAAATTAAACTAAATTAATTGTGTCTAACACTTTAGTAGAGAAAAAAGGAGAAAACATAAAGGTCACTAAAGTCTTCAGAGTCGTTTTTAGTCGTCATATTAATAACAATAGCATTAATAATAATAATACTAATAGTACTAAATTTGCTTATATGCAAGCGCTTAATTAAGGTAACAGTTTTTTGGTTTCTAGCTTATATCTCGAAAACAGTTACTCCTATCAATTTTTATCTTTTTACTAAAATTAAAGCTGATAAAATTTCCTACAAAATAGTTAACTGCATTTTTCATGTACGACTAACCATAAGCGAGATATAAGTTTGAAAATAATTAATATTTAAATCAAAAGTGGAAAAGTTGGAAATTTTATCAGCTTTAATTTTGAAAGAAAGATAAAATTTGATAGGTGTAACTGTTTTCGAGATATAAGCAAAAAACCAATAAGAAAACTGTAACTGTTACTGAACAAAAATGTAATTCAGTTTTCAATGTTTGAGACGAAGACGAAATTGCAGCATTTAAAAACGACTCTGAAGACTTCAGTGACTTTTATGTCACCTCCTTTTTCTTCTAATAAAGTATTGGACCCAATAAATTAAGTGTATTATAAATCACAAGACATTTTCTGTTAAAACACTTTTTTTTAATTATTAATTACTTTCAAACTTATATCTCGCTTATGGTTAGTTCTACATGAAAAATGCAAATAACTATTTTGCAGGAAATTTTATCATCTTTAATTTTGGTGAAAAGGTAAAAATTGATAGGAGTAACTGTTATCGAGATATAAGCAAAAAACAAAAAAAACTGTTACCTTAATTAAGCGCTTGCATATAAGCAAATTTAGTACTACTAGTATTGTTATTATAAATGTTATTGTTATTAATATGACGACTAATGACAACTCTAAGACTTTAGTGACTTTTATGTCTCCTCCTTTTTCCTCTACTAAAGTGTTAGACACAATTAATTTAGTTTAATTTCAGTTTTTCAAACATTTTATTTTAAAGAAAATTTTTGTTAAATATTAAAAACTATAAAATGGCTTAGATTGCCTAAAAACACACATCACACATGATCTTTTGCATAGAAATGAGAAAACGCTCATGTAACACACAAAATAAGCTCCATTTTTCCTTATTAAAAGTATTATTATTATTATTAACTTTTGTATAGTAAATGTTTTTATACCAGTTTTAAAATGAGTTTTATCATTATTATTATTATTATTATTATTATTATTATTATTTCTTTTATTACTATTATTATTATTATTATTATTATTATTATTAACTTTTGTACAGTAAATGTTTTTATAATAGTTTTAAAATGAGTTATTAATTTTAGACAATTTTTTGCCTAAAAACACAGATCACAGATGATTTCTTGCATAGAAATGAGAAAACACTTATATAACACACAAAATAAGCTTCATTTTTGCTTAGAAAACTAAGCTTACTTTTATTACTATTATTATTATTTTAATTATTATTATTATTATTATTATTGTTATTATTATTATTATTTTTATTAATATTATTATTATTGTTATTATTGTTATTATTATTATTATTATTATTATTATTATTATTATTATTATTATTATTATTAACTTTTGTACAGTAAATGTTTTTATACCAGTTTTAAAATGAGTTATTAATTTTAGACAATTTCTTGCCTAAAAACACAGATCACAGATGATTTCTTGCATAGAAATGAGAAAACGCTCATATAACACAAAATAAGCTTCATTTTTGCTTAGAAAACTAAGCTTACTTTTATTACTATTATTATTATTTTTACTATTATTATTATTATTATTGTTATTATTTTTATCATTATTATTATTATTATTATTATTATTAATAATATTATTATTATTAAAAACCGATTATAACTTTTGTATAGTAAATGTTTTTATACCAGTTTTAAAATGAGTTATTAATTTTAGACAATTTCTTGCCTAAAAACACAGATCACAGACGATTTCTTGCATAGAAATGAGAAAACGCTCATATAACACAAAATAAGCTTCATTTTTGCTTAGAAAACTAAGCTTACTTTTATTACTATTATTATTTTTATTATTATTATTATTATTATTATTATTATTATTATTATTATTAAAAACTTATATTAAACAGACAGAAAACGTCGTATTCTGACACAAAAAAACGAATTACGTTATAGACTTGACGAGAACGGCGTATCTCGGACTCTTATAGGACTCTTATAGGGTCAAAAAGTATCAGTTTGGATTAAAATAAATTATTTTTGTTGACTCTCAGTCTGAATTGTTCATCAGTTCAAACAAAAACGGCTTATTTTAGACGATCTTTTGCTTTGAACAAGAAAACTTACATCGAACAGACTAAAAACGTATTAATCTGGCATAAAAGAGCAATTTATGTATCACTTTAGATAAAGGCAGCTAATCCTATTCGTTTCATTGCTTAAAATAGACAAAATTGTTAATAAATCTAACAAAAACGCTGTAATCTAGCACAAAATACTAATTACATTATAGTTTCGACGAGAATAGCTTATTTGGAATGATTCTATGCTTCCAAACGAGTAAATTTTTATTAAACAGATGCCAAACATCATGTTTTGTCCTATAAAGACATTTTATACTGCAGTTTGTATTAAAACAAAATATTTTCGTTGATTCTTTGTTAGAAGCAGCAAACCTAACATTAAAGAATCTGAAAACTTTGTATTCGGACACAAACCACCGAATTTTGTATCAGTTAGACAAAAACGGTTAATTTTCGACAATATTTTGCTTTCAACAAGTAAACTTCCATCAAACTGACTAAAAACGTCTTATTTTAGCACAAAACAAAAGATTTGCGTTATAGTCTTAAAGCTGATTCATGCCACAGTTTGGATAAAAACCAATTATTTTTGTTAATTCATTGTTACAAACAAGAAACCTTACATCAAAGAAACTGAAAACTCCTTATTCAGGCACAGAAATTCGAATTACGTTTCAGTCTGGACAAAAGCTGCTTATTTTAGGCGATCCTTTGTTTTGAACACGAAAACTTACATTAAAAAGATTAAAAACGTCTTATTCTGGCTGAAAACTGCAAATTATATATTACTCTAGATAAAAGCAATTTATCCTGATTACTCCTTTGCTTAGAATAGAGCAAACTTGTATAAAACTTAATGAAAACTTTAAATTTCGTCTCAAAGAAATAATTTACGTTATAGTTTTGACCAGCACTGTTTATTTCAAACGAATTTATGATTCGAAACTAATGAACTTTTATGGGGCAGATGCAAAACCACATATTACTATATAAAGCGTTGTTTTAAAGCAAAGTATTACCTTTTGCAACAAGAAATTTCATGTCAAAGAAACTGAAAACTTCGTATCCATGCATTAATATCGAATTACGTATCGGTTTAGGCAAATACAGCTTATTTTAAACGATTCCTTGCTATAAACAAGAAAAATTTTATCAAGCATATTGAAAACGTATTATTCTCGAAAATAAGAGCAAATTATGTATCAGTTTTAACAAAAGCGGATTACTCTGTTTGATTCTATGCTTAGAGTAGAGTAAACTACTTTAAAACGTAATGAAAACTCTATATTCAAGCTCAAAAGAACAAATTACGTTATAGTTTTGACAAAAAAAAATATTCCGGACGAATACATACTTCGAAGTAAGCAAACTTTAATTGAACAAGTGCAAAAGCTAATACTTTGCTTTAAAATAACGATTTATGTGGTAATATGGTATTTTGCATCTGTCCTATAAAAGTTTACTCGTTTCGCTCCATTGAATCATTCGAAATAAATTATTTTAACACAACAACAACGAAAATAATTTGTTTTTGTTTAAACTGTATCATAAGTCGCTTTTATAAAACGAACTAAGACGTTTGGCATTTGTTTAGTGAAAGTTTTCTCGTTTGGGGGCATAAAATCGTTTGAAATTAACAGTTCTGGTCAAAACTATAACGTAAATTATTTCTTTGAGACGAAATTTAAAGTTTTCATTAAGTTTTATACAAGTTTGCTCTATTCTAAGCAAAGGAGTAATCAGGATAAACTGCTTTTATCCAAAGTAATACATAATTTGCAGTTTTGAGCCAGAATAAGACGTTTTTAATCTTTTTAATGTAAGTTTTCGTGTTCAAAAGAAAGAATCGTCTAAAATAAGCAATTTGTGTCTAGACTGAAACGTAATTTGATTTTCTGGGCCTGAATAAGAGGTTTTCAGTTTCTTTGATGTAAGGTTTCTTGTTTGTAACAATGAATAAACGAAAATCATTGGTTTTATTCCAAACTGTGACATAAATCGTTTTTTAAAGGCCAAATCAGACGTTTGGCCTCTGTTCAGTGAAAGTATACTGGTTTCAAAGCATAGAATCGTTTGAAATTAACAGTTCTCGTCAAGACTATAACGCAAATCTTTAAAGTGATACAAAAAAATAATTTACGTTATAGTTTTGACCAGAACTGTTAATTTCAAACGATTTTATGCCCCCAAACGAGAAAACTTTTAATAAACAGATGCCAAACGTCTTAGTTCGTTTTATAAAAGCGACTTATGTTACAGTTTAAACAAAAACAAATTATTTTCGTTGTTGTTGTGTCAAAATAATTTATTTCGAATGATTCAATGGAGCGAAACGAGTAAACTTTTATAGGACAGATGCAAAATACCATATTACCACATAAATCGTTATTTTAAAGCAAAGTATTAGCTTTTGCACTTGTTCAATTAAAGTTTGCTTACTTCGAAGTATGTAATCGTCCGAAATTTTTTTTTTTGCCAAAACTATAACGTAATTTGTTCTTTTGAGCTTGAATATAGAGTTTTCATTACGTTTTATAGTAGTTTACTCTACTCTAAGCATAGAATCAAACAGAGTAATCCGCTTTTGTTAAAACTGATACATAATTTGCTCTTATTTTCGAGAATACGACGTTTTCAATATGCTTGATAAAATTTTTCTTGTTTATAGCAAGGAATCGTTTAAAATAAGCTGTATTTGCCTAAACTGATACGTAATTCGATATTTATGCATGGATACGAAGTTTTCAGTTTCTTTGACGTGAAATTTCTTGTTGCAAAAGGTAATACTTTGCTTTAAAACAACGCTTTATATGGTAATATGTGGTTTTGCATCTGCCTCATAAAAGTTCATTAGTTTCGAATCATAAATTCGTTTGAAATAAACAGTGCTGGTCAAAACTATAACGTAAATTATTTCTTTGAGACGAAATTTTAAGTTTTCATTAAGTTTTATACAAGTTTGCTCTATTCTAAGCAAAGGAGTAATTAGGATAAATTGCTGTTATCTAGAGTAATGTATAATTTGCAGTTTTCAGCCAGAATAAGACGTTTTTAATCTTTTTAATGTAAGTTTTCGTGTTCAAAACAAAGGATCGTCTAAAATAAGCAGTTTTTGTCCAGACTGAAACGTAATTCGAATTTCTGTGCTTGAATAAGGTTTCTTTCAGTTTTTTTGATGTAAGGTTTCTTGTTTGTAACAATGAATTAACAAAAATATTTGGTATTTATCCAAACTGTGGCATGAATCAGCTTTAAGACTATAACGCAAATCTTTTGTTTTGTGCTAAAATAAGACGTTTTTAGTCAGTTTGATGTAAGTTTTCTTGTTGAAAGCAAAATATTGTCGAAAATTAACCGTTTTTGTCTAACTGATACAAAATTCGGTGGTTTGTGTCCGAATACAAAGTTTTCAGATTCTTTAATGTTAGGTTGGCTGCTTCTAACAAAGAATCAACGAAAATATTTTGTTTTAATACAAACTGCAATATAAAATGTCTTTATAGGACAAAACATGATGTTTGGCATCTGTTTAATAAAAATTTACTCGCTTGGAAGCATAGAATCATTCCAAATAAGGTATTCTCGACAAAACTATAATGTAATTAGTATTTTGTGCTAGAATACAGCGTTTCTGTTAGATTTTTTAACAATTTTGTCTATTTTAGGCAATGAAACGAATAGGATTAGCTGCCTTTATCCAAAGTAATACATAAATTGCTCTTTTATGCCAGATTAATACGTTTTTAGTCTGTTCGATGTAAGTTTTCTTGTTCAAAGCAAAAGATCGTCTAAAATAAGCCGTTTTTGTTTGAAATGATGAACAATTCAGACTGAGAGTCAACAAAAATAATTTGTTTTAATCCAAACTGATACTTTTTGACCCTATTAGAGTCCTATAAGAGTCCGAGATACGCCGTTCTCGTCAAGTCTATAACGTAATTCGTTTTTTTGTCTCAGAATACGACGTTTTCTGTCTGTTTAATATAAGTTTTTAATAATAATAATAATAATAACAATAATAATAATAATAAAAATAATAATAGCAATAAAAGTAAGCTTAGTTTTCTGAGCAAAAATGAAGCTTATTTTGTGTGTTATATGAGCGTTTTCTCGTTTCTATGCAAGAAATCATCTGTGATCTGTGTTTTTAGGCAAGAAATTGTCTAAAATTAATAACTCAATTCAAAACTGGTATAAAAACATTTACTATACAAAAGTTAATAATAAAAATAATAATAATAATAATAACAATAATAATAATAATAATAGTAATAATAATAATAAAAATAATAATAATAGTAGTAATAAAAGTAAGCTTAGTTTTCTAAGCAAAAATGAAGCTTATTTTGTGTTATATGAGCGTTTTCTCATTTCTATGCAAAAGATCATGTGTGATCTGTGTTTTTAAGCAATCTAAGCCATTTTATAGTTTTTAGGCAATAAATTGGCTAAAATTAATCACTCATTTTAAAACTGGTATAAAAACAATACTATACAAAAGTTAAAATCGGTTTTTAATAATAATAATAATAATAATAATAATAATAATAATAATAATAATAATAATAACAATAATAATAATAATAATAATAATAATAATAATAATAACAATAATATTAATAAAAATAATAATAATAGTAATAAAAGTAAGCTTAGTTTTCTAAGCAAAAATGAAGCTTATTCTGTGTGTTATATGAGTGTTTTCTCATTTCTATGCAAGAAATCATCTGTGATCTGTGTTTTTAGGCAAGAAATTGTCTAAAATTTATAACTCATTTTAAAACTGGTATAAAAACATTTACTATACAAAAGTTAATAATAATAATAATAATAATAATAATAATAATAATAATAATAATAATAATAATAATAATAATAATAATAATAATAATAATAATAATAATAATAATAATAATAATAATAATAATAATAATATTAATAATAATAATAATAATAATAGTAATAGTAACAAAAGTAATAATAATAATAATACTTTTAATAAGGAAAAATGGAGCTTATTTTGTGTGTTACATGAGCGTTTTCTCATTTCTATGCAAAAGATCATGTGTGATCTGTGTTTTTAGGCAATCTGAGCCATTTTATAGTTTTTAATATTTATCAAAAATTAGCTTTAAAATAAAATGTTTGAAAAACTGAAATTAAACTAAATTAATTGTGTCTAACACTTTAGTAGAGGAAAAAGGAGGAGACATAAAAGTCACAAAAGTCTTAGAGTTGTCTTTAGTCGTCATATTAATAACAATAACATTTATAATAACAATACTAGTAGTACTAAATTTGCTTATATGCAAGCGCTTAATTAAGGTAACAGTTTTTTTGTTTTATGCTTATATCTCGAAAACAGTTACTCCTATCAATTTTTACTTTTTCACCAAAATTAAAGGTGATAAAATTTCCAACAAAATAGTTATTTGCATTTTTCATGTAGAACTAACCATAAGCGAGAAATAAGTTAAATAATTAATAATTAAAAAAGAGTGTTTTAACAGAAAATGTCTTGTGATTTAAAATACACTTAATTTATTGGGTCCAATATTTTATTAGAAGAAAAAGAAGGTGACATAAAAGTCACAGAAGTCTTCAGAGTCGTTTTTAAATGCTGCATTTTTGTCTTCGTCTCAAACATTGAAAACTGAATTACATTTTTTTTCAGTAACAGTTACAGTTTTCTTATTGGTTTTTTGCTTATATCTTGAAAACAGTTACTCCTATCAAATTTTATCTTTCTTTCAAAATTAAAGCTGATAAAATTTCCAACAAAATAGTTATTTACATTTTTCTTGTAGGACCAAGCATAAACGAGTTATAGAGTTGGATATAAATAATATTTAACAAAAATTTGCTTTAAAATAAAATGCTTGAAAAACCGGAATTAAACTAAATTAACTGTGTCTAACACTTTAGTAGAGGAAAAAGGAGAAGACATAAAAGTCACTAAATGTTTCAGAGTCGTCTTTAGTCGTCATATTAATAACAATAACATTAATAATAATAATACTAATAGTACTAAATTTGCTTATATGCAAACGCTTAATTAAGGTAACAGTTTTTTGGTTTCTTGCTTGTATCTCGAAAACAGTTACTCCTATCAATTTTTATCTTTTTTTCAAAATTAAAGCTGATAAAATTTCCTACAAAATAGTTATTTGCATTTGTTTGTAGGACCAACCATAAGCGAGTTATAGAGTTGGATATAAATAATCTTTAACAAAAATTTGCTTTAAAATAAAATGTTTGAAAAACCGATATTAAACTAAATTAATTGGGTCTAACACTTAAGTTGAGGAAAAAGGAGAAGACATAAAAGTCACCAAAGTCTTCAGAGTTGTTTTAAGTACTAAATTTGCTTATATGCAAGCGCTTAATTAAGGTAACAGTTTTTTGGTCTCTTGCTTACATCTCGAAAACAGTTACTCCTATCAATTTTTTTTTTACTAAAATTAAAGCTGATAAAATTTCCTACAAAATAGTAATTTGCATTTTTCATGTAGGACTAACCTTAAGCGAGATAGAAGTTTGAAAATAATTAATATTTAAAAAAAAAGTGCTTTAACAGAAAATGTCTTGTGATTTAAAATACACTTAATTTAATGGGTCCAATACTTTATTAGAAGAAAAAGGAGGTGACATAAAAGTCACTGAAGTCTTCATAGTCGATTTTAAATGCTGTATTTTTGTTTTTGTCTCAAACATTGAAAACTGAATTACATTTTTGTTCAGTAACAGTTACAGTTTTCTTATTGGTTTTTTGCTTATATCTCGAAAACAGTTACTCCTATCAATTTTTATCTTTCTTTCAAAATTAAAGCTGATAAAATTTCCTACAAAATAATTATTTGCATTTTTTTGTAGGACCAACCATAAGCGAGTTATAGAGTTGGATATAAATAATCTTTAACAAAAATTTGCTTTAAAATAAAATGTTTGAAAAACCGATATTAAACTAAATTAATTGGGTCTAACACTTTAGTAGAGGAAAAATGAGAAGACATAAAAGTCACCAAAGTCTTCAGAGTTGTTTTAAGTACTAAATTTGCTTATATGCAAGCGCTTAATTAAGGTAACAGTTTTTTGGTCTCTTGCTTACATCTCGAAAACAGTTACTCCTATCAATTTTTATCTTTTTACTAAAATTAAAGCTGATAAAATTTCCTACAAAATAGTAATTTGCATTTTTTATGTAGGACTAACCATAAGCGAAATATAAGTTTGAAAATAATTAATATTTAAAAAAAAAGTGCTTTAACAGAAAATGTTTTGTGATTTAAAATACACTTAATTTATTGGGTCCAATACTTTATTAGAAGAAAAAAGAGGTGACAGAAAAGTCACTGAAGTCTTCAGAGTCGATTTTTAATGCTGCATTTTCGTCTTCGTCTCAAACATTGAAAACTGAATTACATTTTTGTTCAGTAACAGTTACAGTTTTCTTATTGGTTTTTTGCTTATATCTCGAAAACTGTTACTCCTATCAATTTTTATCTTTCTTTCAAAATTAAAGCTGATAAAATTTTCTACAAAATCGTGATTTGCATTTTTCTTGTAGGACCAACCATATGCGAGTTATAGAGTTGGATATAAATAATATTTAACAAAAACTTGCTTTAAAATAAAATGTTTGAAAAACTGAAATTAAACTAATTTAATTGTGTCTAACACTTTAGTAGAGAAAAAAGAAAAAGACATAAAGGTCACTAAAGGTTTCAGAGTCGTCTTTAGTCGTCATATTAATAACAATAACATTAATAATAATAATACTAATAGTACTAAATTTGCTTATATGCAATCGCTTAATTAAGGTAACAGTTTTTTGGTTTCTTGCTTATATCTCGAAAACAGTTACTCCTATCAATTTTTATCTTTCTTTTAAAATTAAAGCTGATAAAATTTCCTACAAAATAGTTATTTGCATTTTTCATGTAAGACTAACCATAAGCGAGATATAAGTTTAAAAATTATTAATATTTAAAAAATAAGTGCTTTAACAGAAAATGTCTTGTGATTTAAAATACACTTAATTTATTGGGTCCAATACTTTATTAGAAGAAAAAGGAGGTGACATAAAAGTCGCTGAAGTCTTCAGAGTTGTTTTTAAATGCTGCATTTTCGTCTTCCTCTCAAACATTGAAAACTGAATTACATTTTTGTTCAGTAACTGTAACAGTTTTTACTTTGGTTTTTTGCTTATATCTCGAAAACAATTACTTCTATCAATTTTTATCTTTTTTTCAAAATTAAAGCTGATAAAATTTCCTACAAAATAGTTATTTGCATTTCTTTTGTAAGACCAACCATAAGCGAGTTAAAGAGTTGGATATAAATAATCTTTAACAAAAATTTGCTTTAAAATATAATGTTTGAAAAACCGAAATTAAACTAAATTAATTGAGTCTAACACTTTAGTATAGGAAAAAGGAGAAGACATAAAAGTCACCAAAAACTTCAGAGTCGTTTTTAGTCGTCATATTAATAACAATAACATTAATAATAAGAATAATGCTGCATTTTCGTCTTCGTCTCAAACATTGAAAACTGAATTACATTTTTGTTCAGTAACAGTTACAGTTTTCTTATTGGTTTTTTGCTTATATCTCGAAAACAGTTACTCCTATCAATTTTTATCTTTCTTTCAAAATTAAAGCTGATATAATTTTCTACAAAATAGTTATTTGCATTTTTCTTGTAGGACCAACCATGAGCGAGTTATAGAGTTGGATATAAATAATATTTAACAAAAACTTGCTTTAAAATAAAATGTTTGAAAAACTAAAATTATACTAAATTAATTGTGTCTAACACTTTAGTAGAGGAAAAAGGAGAAGACATAAATGTCACTAAAGGTTTCAGAGTCGTCTTTAGTTGTCATATTAATAACAATAACATTAATAATAATAATACTAATAGTACTAAATTTGCTTACATGCAAACGCTTAATTAAGGTAACAGTTTTTTGGTTTCTTGCTTATATCTCAAAAACAGTTACTTATATCAATTTTTATCTTTTTACTAAAATTAAAGCTGATTAAATTTTCTACAAAATAGTTGTTTGCATTTTTCATGTAAGACTAACCATAAGCGAGATATAAGTTTAAAAATTATTAATATTTAAAAAAAAAGTGCTTTAACAGAAAATGTCTTGTGATTTAAAATATACTTAATTTATTGGGTCCAATACTTTATTAGAAGAAA
The DNA here is from genome assembly GCF_031307605.1 of Tribolium castaneum. NCBI lineage: Eukaryota > Metazoa > Arthropoda > Insecta > Coleoptera > Tenebrionidae > Tribolium > Tribolium castaneum. Next base: position 12,507,254 of record NC_087395.1, on the reverse strand, counting down.
AAGGAGGTGACATAAAAGTCGCTGAAGTCTTCAGAGTCGTTTTTAAATGCTGCATTTTCGACTTCGTCTCAAACATTGAAAACTGAATTACATTTTTGTTCAGTAACTGTAACAGTTTTTACTTTGGTTTTTTGCTTATATCTCGAAAACAATTACTCCTATCAATTTTTGTCTTTCTTTCAAAATTAAAGCTGATAAAATTTCCTACAAAATAGTTATTTGCATTTCTTTTGTAAGACCAACCATAAGCGAGTTATAGAGTTGGATATAAATAATCTTTAACAAAAATTTGCTTTAAAATAAAATGTTTGAAAAACTAAAATTAAACTAAATTAATTTTGTCTAACACTTTAGTGGAGGAAAAAGGAGAAGACATAAAGGTCACTAAAGTCTTCAGAATCGTTTTTAGTCGTCATATTAATAACAATAACATTAATAATAATAATACTAATAGTACTAAATTGGCTTATATGCAAGCGCTTAATTAAGGTAACAGTTTTTTGGTTTCTAGCTTATATCTCGAAAACAGTTACTCCTATCAATTTTCATCTTTTTACTAAAATTAAAGCTGATAAAATTTCCTACAAAATAGTTATTTGCATTTTTCATGTTCGACTAACCATAAGCGAGATATAAGTTTGAAAATAATTAATATTTAAAACAAAAGTGCTTTAACAGAAAATGCCTTGTGATCTAAAATACACTTAATTTATTGGGTCCAATACTTTATTAGAAGAAAAAGGAGGTGACATAAAAGTCACTGAAGTCTTCAGAGTCGTTTTTAAATGCTGCATTTTCGACTTCGTCTCAAACATTGAAAACTGAATTACATTTTTGTTCAGTAACAGTTACAGTTTTCTTATTGGTTTTTTGCTTATATCTCGAAAACAGTTACACCTATCAAATTTTATCTTTCTTTCAAAATTAAAGCTGATAAAATTTCCAACAAAGTAATTATTTGCATTTTTCTTGTAGGACCAAGCATAAGCGAGTTATAGAGATGAATATAAATAATATCTAACAAAAATTTGCTTTAAAATAAAATGTTTGAAAAACTGAAATTAAACTAAATTAATTGTGCCTAACACTTTAGTGGAGGAAAAAGGAGAAGACATAAAAGTCTCTAAAGGTTTCAGAATCGTCTTTAGTCGTCATATTAATAACAATAACATTAATAATAATAAAACTAATAGTACTAAATTTGCTTATATTCAAACGCTGCATTAAGGTAATAGTTTTTTGGTTTCTTGCTTATATCTCGAAAACAGTTACTCCTATCAATTTTTACCTTTTCACCAAAATTAAAGATGATAAAATTTCCTGCAAAATAGTTATTTGCATTTTTCATGTAGAACAAACCATAAGCGAGATATAAGTTTGAAAATAATTAATAATTAAAAAAAAATGTTTTAACAGAAAATGTCTTGTGATTTAAAATACACTTAATTTATTGGGTCCAATACTTAATTAAAAGAAAAAGGAGGTGCAAATAACTATTTTGTTGGAAATTTTATTAGCTTTAATTGTGAAAGAAAGATTAATTTGATAGGAGTAACTGCTTTCGAGATATAAGCAAAAAACCAATAAGAAAACTGTAACTGTTACTGAACAAAAATGTAATTCAGTTTTCAATGTTTGAGACGAAGACAAAAATGCAGCATTTAAAAACGACTCTGAAAACTTCAGTGACTTTTATATCACCTCCTTTTTCTACTAATAAAGTATTGGACCCAATAAATTAAGTGTATTATAAATCACAAGACATTTTCTGTTAAAACACTTTTTTTTAATTATTAATTACTTTCAAACTTATATCTCGCTTATGGTTAGTTCTACATGAAAAATGCAAATAACTATTTTGTAGGAAATTTTATCACCTTTAATTTTGGTGAAAAAGTAAAAATTGATAGGAGTAACTGTTTTTGAGATATAAGCAAAAAACAAAAAAACTGTTACCTTAATTAAGCGCTTGCATATAAGCAAATTTAGTACTACTAGTATTGTTATTATAAATGTTATTGTTATTAATATGACGACTAAAGTCAACTCTAAGTCTTTAGTGACTTTTATGTCTCCTCCTTTTTCCTCTACTAAAGTGTTAGACACAATTAATTTAGTTTAATTTCAGTTTTTCAAACATTTTATTTTAAAGAAAATTTTTGTTAAATATTAAAAACTATAAAATGGGTTAGATTGCCTAAAAACACACATCACACATGATCTTTTGCATAGAAATAAGAAAACGCTCATGTAACACACAAAATAAGCTCCATTTTTCCTTATTAAAAGTATTATTATTATTATTAACTTTTGTATAGTAAATGTTTTTATACCAGTTTTAAAATGAGTTAATAATTTTAGACAATTTCTTGCCTAAAAACACAGATCACAGATGATTTCTTGCATAGAAATGAGAAAACACTCATATAACACACAAAATAAGCTTCATTTTTGCTTAGAAAACTAAGCTTACTTTTATTACTATTATTATTATTGTTATTATTATTATTATTATTATTATTATTATTATTATTATTATTATTATTATTATTATTATTATTATTATTATTATTATTATTATTATTATTATTATTATTATTATTATTATAATTATTATTATTAAAAACCGATTATAACTTTTGTATAGTATTGTTTTTATACCAGTTTAAAATGAGTGATTAATTTTAGCCAATTTCTTGCCTAAAAACTATAAAATGGCTTAGATTGCCTAAAAACACAGATCACACATGATCTTTTGCATAGAAATGAGAAAACGCTCATATAACACAAAATAAGCTTCATTTTCGCTTAGAAAACTAAGCTTACTTTTATTACTACTATTATTATTATTTTTATTATTATTATTATTATTATTACTATTATTATTATTATTATTATTATTATTAATATTATTATTATTAAAAACCGATTATAACTTTTGTATAGTAAATGTTTCTATACCAGTTTTAAAATGAGTTATTAATTTTAGACAATTTCTTGCCTAAAAACACAGATCACAGATGATCTCTTGCATAGAAATGAGAAAACGCTCAGATAACACAAAATAAGCATCATTTTTGCTTAGAAAAACTAAGCTTTAATTTAGAAAGAAATTCATTATTATAAGTATTATTATCATTATTATTATTATTATTATTATTATTATTAATATTATTATTATTATTATTATTATTATTAAATTATTATTATTATTATTAACTTTTGTACAGTAAATGTTTTTATACCAGTTTTAAAATGAGTTATTAATTTTAGACAATTTCTTGCCTAAAAACACAGATCACAGATGATCTTTTACATAGAAATGAGAAAACGCTCATATAACACAAAATATGCTTCATTTTTGCTTAGAAAACTAAGCTTACTTTTATTACTATTATTATTATTTTAATTATTATTATTATTATTATTATTATTGTTATTATTATTATTATTATTATTATTATTATTATTATTATTATTATTATTTTTATTATTATTATTAATATTATTATTATTAAAAACCGATTATAACTTTTGTATAGTAAATGTTTTTATACCAGTTTTAAAATGAGTTATTAATTTTAGACAATTTCTTGCCTAAAAACACAGATCACAGATGATTTCTTGCATAGAAATGAGAAAACGCTCTTATAACACAAAATAAGCTTCATTTTTGCTTAGAAAACTAAGCTTACTTTTATTACTATTATTTTTTTATTATTATTATTATTATTATTATTATTACTATTATTAGTATTATTATTATTTTTATTATTATTATTATTATTATTATTATTATTGTTATTATTATTATTATTATTAAAAACTTATATTAAACAGACAGAAAACGTCGTATTCTGACACAAAAAAACGAATTACGTTATAGACTTGACGAGAACGGCGTATCTCGGACTCTTATAGGACTCTTATAGGGTCAAAAAGTATCAGTTTGGATTAAAATAAATTATTTTTGTTGACTCTCAGTCTGAATTGTTCATCAGTTCAAACAAAAACGGCTTATTTTAGACGATCTTTTGCTTTGAACAAGAAAACTTACATCGAACAAACTAAAAACGTATTAATCTGGCATAAAAGAGCAATTTATGTATCACTTTAGATAAAGGCAGCTAATCCTATTCGTTTCATTGCTTAAAATAGACAAAATTGTTAATAAATCTAACAAAAACGCTGTATTCTAGCACAAAATACTAATTACATTATAGTTTCGACGAGAATAGCTTATTTAGAATGATTCTATGCTTCCAAACGAGTAAATTTTTATTAAACAGAAGCTAAACATTATGTATTGTCCTATAAAGACATTTTATATTGCAGTTTGTATTAAAACAAAATATTTTCGTTGATTCTTTGTTAGAAGCAGCAAACCTGACATTAAAGAATCTGAAAACTTTGTATTCGGACACAAACCACCGAATTTTGTATCAGTTTAGACAAAAACGGTTGATTTTCGACAATATTTTGCTTTGAACAAGAAAATTTATATCAAACTGACTAAAAACGTCTTATTTTAGCACAAAACAAAAGACTTGCGTTATAGTCTTAAAGCTGATTCATGACACAGTTTGGATAAAAACCAATTATTTTTGTTAATTCATTGTTACAAACAAGAAACCTTACATCAAAGAAACTGAAAACCCCTTATTCAGGCACAGAAATTCGAATTACGTTTCAGTCTGGACAAAAGCTGCTTATTTTAGACGATCCTTTGTTTTGAACACGAAAACTTACATTAAAAAGATTAAAAACGTTTTATTCTGGCTGAAAACTGCAAATTATATATTACTCTAGATAAAAGCAATTTATCCTGATTACTCCTTTACTTAGAATAGAGTAAACTTGTATAAAATTTAATAAAAACTTTAAATTTAGTCTCAAAGAAATAATTTACGTTATAGTTTTGACCAGCACTGTTTATTTCAAACGAATTTATGATTCGAAACTAATGAACTTTTATGGGGCAGATGCAAAACTACATATTACCATATAAAGCGTTGTTTTAAAGCAAAGTATTACCTTTTGCAACAAGAAATTTCACGTCAAGGAAACTGAAAACTTCGTATCCATGCATGAATATCAAATTACGTATCAGTTTAGGCAAATACAGCTTATTTTAAACGATTCCTTGCTATAAACAAGAAAAATTTTATCAAGCATATTGAAAACGTCTTATTCTCGAAAATAAGAGCAAATTATGTATCAGTTTTAACAAAAGCGGATTACTCTGTTTGATTCTATGCTTAGAGTAGAGTAAACTACTATAAAACGTAATGAAAACTCTATATTCAAGCTCAAAAGAACAAATTACGTTATAGTTTTGGCAAAAAAAAATATTTCGGACGATTACATATTTCGAAGTAAGCAAACTTTAATTGAACAAGTGCAAAAGCTAATACTTTGCTTTAAAATAACGATTTATGTGGTAATATGGTATTTTGCATCTGTCCTATAAAAGTTTACTCGTTCCGCTCCATTGAATCATTCGAAATAAATTATTTTGACACAACAACAACGAAAATAATTTGTTTTTGTTTAAACTGTAACATAAGTCGCTCTTATAAAACGAACTAAGACGTTTGGCATCTGTTTATTGAAAGTTTTCTCGTTTGGGAGCATAAAATCGTTTGAAATTAACAGTTCTGGTCAAAACTATAACGTAAATTATTTCTTTGTATCACTTTAAAGATTTGCGTTATAGTCTTGACGAGAACTGTTAATTTCAAACGATTCTATGCTTTAAAACCAGTATACTTTCACTGAACAGAGGCAAAACGTCTGATTTCGCTTTTAAAAAACGATTTATGTCACAGTTTGGATTAAAACCAATGATTTTCGTTTATTCATTGTTACAAACAAGAAACCTTACATCAAAGAAACTGAAAACCTCTTATTCAGGCCCAAAAAATCAAATTACGTTTCAGTCTAGACACAAATTGCTTATTTTAGACGATTCTTTCTTTTGAACACAAAAACTTACATTAAAAAGATTAAAAACGTCTTATTCTGGCTCAAAACTGCAAATTATGTATTACTTTGGATAAAAGCAGTTTATCCTGATTACTCCTTTGCTTAGAATAGAGCAAGCTTGTATAAAACTTAATGAAAACTTCGTCACAAAGAAATAATTTACGTTATAGTTTTGACCAGAACTGTTAATTTCAAACGATTTTATGCCCCCAAACGAGAAAACTTTCACTAAACAAATGCCAAACGTCTTAGTTCGTTTTATAAAAGCGACTTATGATACAGTTTAAACAAAAACAAATTATTTTCGTTGTTGTTGTGTTAAAATAATTTATTTCGAATGATTCAATGGAGCGAAACGAGTAAACTTTTATAGGACAGATGCAAAATACCATATTACCACATAAATCGTTATTTTAAAGCAAAGTATTAGCTTTTGCACTTGTTCAATTAAAGTTTGCTTACTTCGAAGTATGTAATCGTCCGGAATATTTTTTTTTGTCAAAACTATAACGTAATTTGTTCTTTTGAGCTTGAATATAGAGTTTTCATTACGTTTTAAAGTAGTTTACTCTACTCTAAGCATAGAATCAAACAGAGTAATCCGCATTTGTTAAAACTGATACATAATTTGCTCTTATTTTCGAGAATAAGACGTTTTCAATATGCTTGATAAAATTTTTCTTGTTTATAGCAAGGAATCGTTTAAAATAAGCTGTATTTGCCTAAACTGATACGTAATTCGATATTTATACATGGATACGAAGTTTTCAGTTTCTTTGACGTGAAATTTCTTGTTGCAAAAGGTAATACTTTGCTTTAAAACAACGCTTTATATGGTAATATGTGGTTTTGCATCTGCCCCATAAAAGTTCATTAGTTTCGAATCATAAATTCGTTTGAAATAAACAGTGCTGGTCAAAACTATAACGTAAATTATTTCTTTGAGACGAAATTTAAAGTTTTCATTAAGTTTTATACAAGTTTGCTCTATTCTAAGCAAAGGAGTAATCAGGATAAATTGCTTTTATCTAGAGTAATATATAATTTGCAGTTTTCAGCCAGAATAAGACGTTTTTAATCTTTTTAATGTAAGTTTTCGTGTTCAAAACAAAGGATCGTCTAAAATAAGCAGTTTTTGTCCAGACTGAAACGTAATTCGAATTTCTGTGCCTGAATAAGGAGTTTTCAGTTTCTTTGATGTAAGGTTTCTTGTTTGTAACAATGAATTAACAAAAATAATTGGTTTTTATCCAAACTGTGGCATGAATCAGCTTTAAGACTATAACGCAAATCTTTTGTTTTGTGCTAAAATAAGACGTTTTTAGTCAGTTTGATGTAAGTTTCCTTGTTGAAAGCAAAATATTGTCGAAAATCAACCGTTTTTGTCTAAACTGATACAAAATTCGGTGGTTTGTGTCCGAATACAAAGTTTTCAGATTCTTTAATGTTAGGTTTGCTGCTTCTAACAAAGAATCAACGAAAATATTTTGTTTTAATACAAACTGCAATATAAAATGTCTTTATAGGACAAAACATGATGTTTGGCATCTGTTTAATAAAAATTTACTCGTTTGGAAGCATAGAATCATTCCAAATAAGGTATTTTCGTCAAAACTATAATGTAATTAGTATTTTGTGCTAGAATACAGCGTTTTTGTTAGATTTTTTAACAATTTTGTCTATTTTAGGCAATGAAACGAATAGGATTAGCTGCCTTTATCCAAAGTGATACATAAATTGCTCTTTTATGCCAGATTAATACGTTTTTTGTCTGTTCCATGTAAGTTTTCTTGTTCAAAGCAAAAGATCGTCTAAAATAAGCCGTTTTTGTTTGAACTGATGAACAATTCAGACTGAGAGTCAACAAAAATAATTTGTTTTAATTCAAACTGATACTTTTTGACCCTATAAGAGTCCTATAAGAGTCCGAGATACGCCGTTCTCGTCAAGTCTATAAAGTAATTCGTTTTTTTGTATCAGAATACGACGTTTTCTGTCTGTTTAATATAAGTTTATAATAATAATAATAATAATAATAATAATAATAATAATAATAATAATAATAATAATAATAATAATAGTAATAAAAATAATAATAGTAATAAAAGTAAGCTTAGTTTTCTAAGCAAAAATGAAGCTTATTTTGTGTGTTATATGAGCGTTTTTTCATTTCTATGCAAGAAATCATCTGTGATCTGTGTTTTTAGGCAAGAAATTGTCTAAAATTAATAACTCATTTTAAAACTGGTATAAAAACATTTACTATACAAAAGTTATAATCGGTTTTTAATAATAATAATATTAATAATAATAATAATAATAATAATAATAATAATAATAACAATAATAATAATAATAATAATAAAAATAATAATAATAGTAATAAAAGTAAGCTTAGTTTTCTAAGCAAAAATGAAGCTTGTTTTGTGTTATATGAGCGTTTTCTCATTTCTATGCAAAAGATCATGTGTGATCTGTGTTTTTAGGCAATTTAAGCCATTTTATAGTTTTTAGGCAAAAAATTGGCTAAAATTAATCACTCATTTTAAAACTGGTATAAAAACAATACTATACAAAAGTTATAATCGGTTTTTAATAATAATAATTATAATAATAATAATAATAATAATAATAATAATAACAATAATAATAATAATAATAATAACAATAATATTAATAAAAATAATAATAATAGTAATAAAAGTAAGCTTAGTTTTCTAAGCAAAAATGAAGCTTATTTTGTGTGTTATATGAGTGTTTTCTCATTTCTATGCAAGAAATCATCTGTGATCTGTGTTTTTAGGCAAGAAATTGTCTAAAATTAATAACTCATTTTAAAACTGGTATAAAAACATTTACTATACAAAAGTTATTATCGGTTTTTAATAATAATAGTAATAATAATAATAATAATAATAATAATAATAATAATAATAATAATAATAATAATAATAATAAAAATAATAATAATAGTAATAAAAGTAAGCTTAGTTTTCTAAGCAAAAATGAAGCTTATTTTGTGTTATATGAGCGTTTTCTCATTTCTATGCAAAAGATCATGTGTGATCTGTGTTTTTAGGCAATCTAAGCCATTTTATAGTTTTTAATATTTAACAAAAATTAGCTTTAAAATAAAATGTTTGAAAAACTGAAATTAAACTAAATTAATTGTGTCTAACACTTTAGTATAGGAAAAAGGAGGAGACATAAAAGTCACAAAAGTCTTAGAGTTGTCTTTAGTCGTCATATTAATAACAATAACATTTATAATAACAATTCTAGTAGTACTAAATTTGCTTATATGCAAGCGCTTAATTAAGGTAACAGTTTTTTTGTTTTTTGCTTATATCTCGAAAACAGTTACTCCTATCAATTTTTACTTTTTCACCAAAATTAAAGGTGATAAAATTTCCTACAAAATAGTTATTTTCATTTTTCATGTAGAACTAACCATAAGCGAGATATAAGTTAAATAATTAATAATTAAAAAAAAGTGTTTTAACAGAAAATGTCTTGTGATTTAAAATACACTTAATTTATTGGGTCCAATACTTTATTAAAAGAAAAAGAAGGTGACATAAAAGTCACTGAAGTCTTCAGAGTCGTTTTTAAATGCTGCATTTTTGTCTTCGTCTCAAACATTGAAAACTGAATTACATTTTTGTTCAGTAACAGTTACAGTTTTCTAATTGGTTTTTTGCTTATATCTCGAAAACAGTTACTCCTATCAAATTTTATCTTTTTTTCAAAATTAAAGCTGATAAAATTTCCAACAAAATAGTTATTTACATTTTTCTTGTAGGACCAAGCATAAACGAGTTATAGAGTTGGATATAAATAATATTTAACAAAAATTTGCTTTAAAATAAAATGCTTGAAAAACCGGAATTAAACTAAATTAACTGTGTCTAACACTTTAGTGGAGGAAAAAGGAGAAGACATAAAAGTCACTAAATGTTTCAGAGTCGTCTTTAGTCGTCATATTAATAACAATAACATTAATAATAATAATACTAATAGTACTAAATTTGCTTATATGCAAACGCTTAATTAAGGTAACAGTTTTTTGGTTTCTTGCTTGTATCTCGAAAACAGTTACTCCTATCAATTATCTTTTTTTCAAAATTAAAGCTGATAAAATTTCTTACAAAATAGTTATTTGCATTTTTTTGTAGGACCAACCATAAGCGAGTTATAGAGTTGGATATAAATAATCTTTAACAAAAATTTGCTTTAAAATAAAATGTTTGAAAAACCGATATTTAATTGGGTCTAACACTTTAGTTGAGGAAAAAGGAGAAGACATAAAAGTCACCAAAGTCTTGAGAGTCGTTTTTAGTCGTCATATTAATAACAATAACATTAATAATAATAATACTAATATTACTAAATTTCTTTAAATGCAAGCGCTTAATTAAGGTAACAGTTTCTTGCTTATATCTCGAAAACAGTTACTCCTATCAATTTTTATCTTTTTACTAAAATTAAAGCTGATAAAATTACCTACAAACTAGTTATTTGCATTTTTCATGTAGAACTAACCATAAACGAGATATAAGTTTGAAAATAATTAATAATTAAAAAAAAATGTGCTTTAACAGAAAATGTCTTGTGATTTAAAATACACTTAATTTATTGGGTCCAATACTTAATTAGAAGAAAAAAGAGGTGACAGTAAACGCTGCATTTTCGTCTTCGTCTTAAACATTGAAAACTAAATTACATTTTTGTTCAGTAACTGTTACAGTTTTCACTTTGGTTTTTTGCTTATATCTCGAAAACATTTACACCTATCAGTTTTTATCTTTCTTTCAAATTAAAGCTGATAAAATTTCCTACAAAATAGTTTTTTGCATTTTTTTTGTAGAACCAACCGTAAACGAGTTATAGAGTTGGATATAAATAATCTTTAACAAAAATTTGATTTAAAATAAAATGTTTGAAAAACCGAAATTAAACTAAATTAATTAAGACTAACACTTTAGTAGAGGAAAAAGGAGAAGACATAAAAGTCACCAAAGTCTTCAGAGTCGTTTTTAGTCGTCATATTAATAACAATAACATTAATAATAATAATACTAATAGTACTAAGTTTGCTTACATGCAAACGCTTAATTCAGGTAACAGTTTTTTGTTTTTTTGCTTATAGCTCGAAAACAGTTACTCCTATAAATTTGAGTAATCATAAGCGAAATATAAGTTTGAAAATAATTCATATTTAAAAAAAAAGTGCTTTAACAGAAAATGTCTTGTGATTTAAAATACACTTAATTTATTGGGTCCAATACTTTATTATAAGAAAAAGGAGGTGACAGAAAGGTCACTGAAGTTTTTAGAGTCGTTTGTAAATGCTGCATTTTCGTCTTCGTCTCAAACATTGAAAACTGAATTACATTTTTGTTCAGTAACAGTTACAGTTTTCTTATTGGTTTTTTGCTTATATCTCGAAAACTGTTACATCTATCAATTTTTATCTTTCTTTCAAAATTAAAGCTGATAAAATTTTCAACAAAATCGTTATTTGCATTTTTTCTGTAGGACCAACCATAAGCGAGTTATAGAGTTGGATATGAATAATATTTAACAAAAATTTGCTTTAAAATAAAATGTTTGAAAAACTAAAATTAAACTAATTTAATTGTGTCTAACACTTTAGTAGAGGAAAAAGAAAAAGACATAAAAGTCACAAAAGGTTTCAGAGTCGTCTTTAGTCGTCATATTAATAACAATAACATTAATAATATTAATACTAATAGTACTAAATTTGCTTATATGCAATCGTTTAATTAAGGTAACAGTTTTTTGGTTTCTTGCTTATATCTCGAAAACAGTTACTCCTATCAATTTTTATCGTTTTACTAAAATTAAAGCTGATAAAATTTCCTACAAAATAGTTGTTAAATAGTTATTTGCATTTCTCATGTAGGACTAACCATAAGCGAGATATAAGTTTGAAAATAATTAATATTTAAAAAAAAGTGCTTTAACAGAAAATGTTTTGTGATTTAAAATACACTTAATTTATTAGGTCCAATACTTTGTTAGAAGAAAAAGGAGAAGACATAAAAGTCACCAAAGTCTTCAGAGTCGTTTTTAGTCGTCATATTAATAACAATAACATTAATAATAATAATACTAATAGTACTAAGTTTGCTTACATGCAAACGCTTAATTCAGGTAACAGTTTTTTGTTTTCTTGCTTATAGCTCGAAAACAGTTACTCCTATAAATTTGAGTAATCATAAGCGAAATATAAGTTTGAAAATAATTCATATTTAAAAAAAAAAGTGCTTTAACAGAAAATGTCTTGTGATTTAAAATACACTTAATTTATTGGGTCCAATACTTTATTAGAAGAAAAAGGAGGTGACAGAAAGGTCACTGAAGTTTTTAGAGTCGTTTGTAAATGCTGCATTTTCGTCTTCGTCTCAAACATTGAAAACTGAATTACATTTTTGTTCAGTAACTGTAACAGTTTTCACTTTGGTTTTTTGCTTATATCTCAAAAACATTTACTCTTATCAATTTTTATCTTTCTTTCAAAATTAAAGCTGATAAAATTTCCTACAAAATAGTTATTTGCATTTCTTTTGTAAGACCAACCATAAGCGAGTTATAGAGTTGGATATAAACAATCTTTAACAAAAATTTGCTTTAAAATAAAATGTTTGAATAACCGAAATTAAACTAAATTAATTGGGTCTAACACTTTAGTAGAGGAAAAAGAAGAAGACATAAAATAAAAGTCACCAAAGTCTTCAGAGTCGTTTTTAGTCGTCAAATTAATAACAATAACATTAATAATAATAATACTAATATTACTAAATTTGCTTATATGCAAGCGCTTAATTAAGGTAACAGTTTCTTGCTTATATCTCGAAAACAGTTACTCCTATCAATTTTTATCTTTTTACTAAAATTAAAGCTGATAAAATTTCCAACAAAATAGTTATTAACATTTTTCTTGTAGGACCAAGCACAAACGAGTTATAGAGTTGGACATAAATAATATTTAACAAAAATTTGCTTTAAAATAAAATGCTTGAAAAACCGGAATTAAACTAAATTAATTGTGTCTAACACTTTAGTAGAGGAAAAAAGAGAAGACTTAAAAGTCACTAAATGTTTCAGAGTCGTCTTTAGTCGTCATATTAATAACAATAACATTAATAATAATAATACTAAAAGTACTAAATTTGCTTTTATGCAAACGCTTAATTAAGGTAACAGTTTTTTGGTTTCTTGCTTATATCTCAAAAACAGTTACTCCTATCAATTTTTATCTTTTTTTCAAAATTAAAGCTGATAAAATTTCCTACAAAATAGTTATTTGCATTTTTTTGTAGGACCAACCATAAGCGAGTTATAAAGTTGGATATAAATAATATTTAACAAAAATTTGCTTTAAAATAAAATGTTTGAAAAACCAATATTAAACTAAATTAATTGGGTCTAACACTTTAGTAGAGGAAAAATGAGAAGACTTAAAAGTCACCAAAGTCTTCAGAGTTGTTTTTAGTACTAAATTTGCTTATATGCAAGTGCTTAATTAAGGTAACAGTTTTTTGGTCTCTTGCTTACATCTCGAAAACAGTTACTCCTATCAATTTTTATCTTTTTACTAAAATTAAAGCTGATAAAATTTCCTACAAAATAGTTATTTGCATTTTTCATGTAGGACTAACCATAAGCGAGATATAAGTTTGAAAATAATTAATATTTAAAAAAAAAGTGCTTTAACAGAAAATGTCTTGTGATTTAAAATACACTTAATTTATTGGGTCCAATACTTTATTAGAAGAAAAAGGAGGTGACAGAATGGTTACTGAAGTTTTTAGAGTCGTTTGTAAATGCTGCATTTTCGTCTTCGTCTTAAACATTGAAAACTGAATTACATTTTTGTTCAGTAACTGTAACAGTTTTTACTTTGGTTTTTAGCTTATATCTCGAAAACAATTACTCCTATCAATTTTTATCTTTCTTTCAAAATTAAAGCTGATAAAATTTCCTACAAAATAGTTATTTGCATTTCTTTTGTAAGACGAACCATAAGCGAGTTATAGAGTTGGATATAAATAATCTTTAACAAAAATTTGCTTTAAAATAAAATGTTTGAAAAACTAAAATTAAACTAAATTAATTGTGTCTAACACTTTAGTAGAGGAAAAAGGAGAAGACATAAAGGTCACTAAAGTCTTCAGAGTCGTTTTTAGTCGTCATATTAATAACAATAACATTAATAATAATAATACTAATAGTACTAAATTTGCTTATATGCAAGCGCTTAATTAAGGTAACAGTTTTTTGGTTTCTAGCTTATATCTCGAAAACAGTTACTCCTATCAATTTTTATCTTTTTACTAAAATTAAAGCTGATAAAATTTCCTACAAAATAATTATTTGCATTTTTCATGTACGACTAACCATAAGCGAGATATAAGTTTGAAAATAATTAATATTTAAAACAAAAGTGCTTTAACAGAAAATGCCTTGTGATTTAAAATACACTTAATTTATTGGGTCCAGTACTTTATTAGAAGAAAAAGGAAGTGACATAAAAGTCACTGAAGTCTTCAGAGTCGTTTTTAAATGCTACATTTTCGTCTTCGTCTCAAACATTGAAAACTGAATTACATTTTTGTTCAGTAACAGTTACAGTTTTCTTATTGGTTTTTTGCTTATATCTCGAAAACAGTTACTCCTATCAATTTTTATCTTTCTTTCAAAATTAAAGCTGTTAAAATTTCGTACAAAATAGTTATTTGCATTTTTTTGTAGGACCAAGCATAAGCGAGTTATAGAGTTGGATATAAATAATCTTTAAAATAAAATGTTTGAAAAACCGATACTAAACTAAATTAATTGGGTCTAACACTTTAGTTGAGGAAAAAGGAGAAGACATAAAAGTCACCAAAGTCTTGAGAGTCGTTTTTAGTCGTCATATTAATAACAATAACATTAATAATAATAATACTAATATTATTAAATTTGTTTATATGCAAGCGCTTAATTAAGGTAACAGTTTCTTGCTTATATCTCGAAAACAGTTACTCCTATCAATTTTTATCTTTTTACTAAAATTAAAGCTGATAAAATTTTCTACAAAATAGTTATTTGCATTTTTCATGTAGAACTAACCATAAACGAGATATAAGTTTGAAAATAATTAATAATTAAAAAAAATGTGCTTTAACAGAAAATGTCTTGTGATTTAAAATACACTTAATTTATTGGGTCCAATACTTAATTAGAAGAAAAAAGAGGTGACAGTAAATGCTGCATTTTCGTCTTCGTCTTAAACATTGAAAACTAAATTACATTTTTGTTCAGTAACTGTTACAGTTTTCACTTTGGTTTTTTGCTTATATCTCGAAAACATTTACAACTATCAATTTTTATCTTTCTTTCAAATTAAAGCTGATAAAATTTCCTACAAAATAGTTTTTTGCATTTTTTTTGTAGAACCAACCATAAACAAGTTATAGAGTTGGATATAAATAATCTTTAACAAAAATTTGCTTTAAAATAAAATGTTTGAAAAACCAAAATTAAACTAAATTAATTAAGACTAACACTTTAGTAGAGGAAAAATGAGAAGACATAAAAGTCACCAAAGTCTTCAGAGTCGTTTTCAGTCGTCATATTAATAACAATAACATTAATAATAATAATACTAATAGTTCTAAATTTGCTTACATGCAAACGCTTAATTCAGGTAACAGTTTTTTGTTTTTTTGCTTATAGCTCGAAAACAGTTACTCCTATAAATTTGAGTAATCATAAGCGAAATATAAGTTTGAAAATAATTAATATTTAAAAAAAAAGTGCTTTAACAGAAAATGTCTTGTGATTAATTAAAGTAACAGTTTCTTGCTTATATCTCGAAAACAGTTACTCCTATCAATTTTTATCTTTTTACTAAAATTAAAGCTGATAAAATTTCCAACAAAATAGTTATTAACATTTTTCTTGTAGGACCAAGCATAAACGAGATATAGAGTTGGACATAAATAATATTTAACAAAAATTTGCTTTAAAATAAAATGCTTGAAAAACCAGAATTAAACTAAATTAATTGTGTCTAACACTTTAGTAGAAGAAAAAGGAGAAGACATAAAAGTCACTAAATGTTTCAGAGTCGTCTTTAGTCGTCATATTAATAACAATAACATTAATAATAATAATACTAAAAGTACTAAATTTGCTTATATGCAAACGCTTAATTAAGGTAACAATTTTTTGGTTTCTTGCTTATATCTCGAAAACAGTTACTCCTATCAATTTTTATCTTTTTTTCAAAATTAAAGCTAATAAAATTTCCTACAAAATAGTTATTTGCATTTTTTTGTAGGACCAACCATAAGCGAGTTATAGAGTTGGATATAAATAATCTTTAACAAAAATTTGCTTTAAAATAAAATGTTTGAAAAACCGATATTAAACTAAATTAATTGGGTCTAACACTTTAGTCTTTAGTAGAGGAAAAATGAGAAGACATAAAAGTCACCAAAGTCTTCAGTGTTGTTTTTAGTACTAAATTTGCTTATATGCAAGCGCTTAATTAAGGTAACAGTTTTTTGGTCTCTTGCTTACATCTCGAAAACAGTTACTCCTATCAATTTTTATCTTTTTACTAAAATTAAAGCTGATAAAATTTCCTACAAAATAGTAATTTGCATTTTTCATGCAGGACTAACCATAAGCGAGATATAAGTTTGAAAATAATTAATATTTAAAAAAAAAGTGCTTTAACAGAAAATGTCTTGTGATTTAAAATACACTTAATTTATTGGGTCCAATACTTTATTAGAAGAAAAAGGAGGTGACATAAAAGTCACTGAAGTCTTCAGAGTCGATTTTAAATGCTGCATTTTCGTCTTCGTCTCAAACATTGAAAACTGAATTACATTTTTGTTCAGTAACAGTTACAGTTTTCTTATTGGTTTTTTGCTTATATCTCGAAAACTGTTACTTCTATCAATTTTTATCTTTCTTTCAAAATTAAAGCTGATAAAATTTTCTACAAAATAGTTATTTGCATTTTTCATGTAAGACTAACCATAAGCGAGATATAAGTTTGAAAATAATTAATATTTAAAAAAAAGTGCTTTAACAGAAAATGTTTTGTGATTTAAAATACACTTAATTTATTAGGTCCAATACTTTACTAGAAGAAAAAGGAGGTGACATATAAGTCACTGAAGTCTTCAGAGTCGTTTTTAAATGCTGCATTTTCGACTTCGTCTCAAACATTGAAAACTGAATTACATTTTTGTTCAGTAACTGTAACAGTTTTTACTTTGGTTTTTTGCTTATATCTCGAAAACAATTACTCCTATCAATTTTTATCTTTCTTTCAAAATTAAAGCTGATAAAATTTCCTACAAAATAGTTATTTGCATTGCTTTTGTAAGACCAACCATAAGCGAGTTATAGAGTTGGATATAAATAATCTTTAACAAAAATTTGCTTTAAAATAAAATGTTTGAAAAACTAAAATTAAACTAAATTAATTGTGTCTAACACTTTAGTAGAGGAAAAAGGAGAAAACATAAAGGTCACTAAAGTCTTCAGAGTCGTTTTTAGTCGTCATATTAATAACAATAACATTAATAATAATAATACTAATAGTACTAAATTTGCTTATATGCAAGCGCTTAATTAAGGTAACAGTTTTTTGGTTTCTAGCTTATATCTCGAAAACAGTTACTCCTATCAATTTTTATCTTTTTACTAAAATTAAAGCTGATAAAATTTCCTACAAAATAGTTAACTGCATTTTTCATGTACGACTAACCATAAGCGAGATATAAGTTTGAAAATAATTAATATTTAAATCAAAAGTGGAAAAGTTGGAAATTTTATCAGCTTTAATTTTGAAAGAAAGATAAAATTTGATAGGTGTAACTGTTTTCGAGATATAAGCAAAAAACCAATAAGAAAACTGTAACTGTTACTGAACAAAAATGTAATTCAGTTTTCAATGTTTGAGACGAAGACGAAAATGCAGCATTTAAAAACGACTCTGAAGACTTCAGTGAGTTTTATGTCACCTCCTTTTTCTTCTAATAAAGTATTGGACCCAATCAATTAAGTGTATTTTAAATTACAAGGCATTTTCTGTTAAAGCACTTTTGTTTTAAATATTAATTATTTTCAAACTTATATCTCGCTTATGGTTAGTCGTACATGAAAAATGCAAATAACTATTTTGTAGAAAATTTTATCAGCTTTAATTTTAGTAAAAAGATAAAAATTGATATAAGTAACTGTTTTCGAGATATAAGCAAGAAACCAAAAAACTGTTACCTTAATTAAGCGCTTGCATATAAGCAAATTTAGTACTATTAGTATTATTATTATTAATGTTATTGTTATTAATATGACGACTAAAAACGACTTTGAAGACTTTAGTGACCTTTATGTCTTCTCCTTTTTCCTCTACTAAAGTGTTAGACACAATTAATTTAGTTTAATTTTAGTTTTTCAAACATTTTATTTTAAAGCAAATTTTTGTTAAAGATTATTTATATCCAACTCTATAACTCGCTTATGGTTGGTCTTACAAAAGAAATGCAAATAACTATTTTGTAGGAAATTTTATCAGCTTTAATTTTAAAAGAAAAATAAAAATTGATAGGAGTAATTGTTTTCGAGATATAAGCAAAAAACTAAAGTAAAAACTGTTACAGTTACTGAACAAAAATGTAATTCATTTTCAATGTTTAAGACGAAGTCGAAAATGCAGCATTTAAAATCGACTCTGAAGACTTCAGCGACTTTTATGTCACCTCCTTTTTCTTCTAATAAAGTATTGGACCCAATAAATTAAGTATATTTTAAATCACAAGACATTTTCTGTTAAAGCACTTTTGTTTTAAATATTAATTATTTTCAAACTTATATCTCGCTTATGGTTAGTCGTACATGAAAAATGCAAATAACTATTTTGTAGGAAATTTTATCAGCTTTAATTTTAGTAAAAAGATAAAAATTGATATGAGTAACTGTTTTCGAGATATAAGCTAGAAACCAAAAAACTGTTACCTTAATTAAGCGTTTGCATGTAAGCAAATTTAGTACTATTAGTATTATTATTATTAATGTTATTGTTATTAATATGACGACTAAAGACGACTCTGAAACCTTTAGTGACATTTATGTCTTCTCCTTTTTCCTCTACTAAAGTGTTAGACACAATTAATTTAGTTTAATTCCGGTTTTTCAAGCATTTTATTTTAAAGCAAATTTTTGTTAAATATTATTTATGTCCAACTCTATAACTCGTTTATGCTTGGTCCTACAAGAAAAATGTAAATAACTATTTTGTTGGAAATTTTATCAGCTTTAATTTTGGAAAAAAAATAAAATTTGATAGGAGTAACTGTTTTCGAGATATAAGCAAAAAACCAATAAGAAAACTGTAACTGTTACTGAACAATAATGTAATTCAGTTTTCAATGTTTGAGACGAAGACGAAAATGCAGCATTTAAAAACGTTTCTGAAGACTTCAGTGACTTATATGTCACCTCCTTTTTCTTCTAATAAAGTATTGGACCCAATAAATTAAGTGTATTTTAAATCACAAGACATTTTCTGTTAAAGCACTTTTTTTTAAATATTAATTATTTTCAAACTTATATCTCGCTTATGGTTAGTCCTACATGAAAAATGCAAATAACTATTTTGTAGGAAATTTTATCAGCTTTAATTTTAGTAAAAAGATAAAAATTGATAGGAGTAACTGTTTTCGAGATATAAGCAAGAAACCAAAAAACTGTTACCTTAATTAAGCGCTTGCATATAAGCAAATTTAGTACTAAAAACAACTCTGAAGACTTTGGTGACTTTTATGTCTTCTCCTTTTTCCTATACTAAAGTGTTAGATCCAATTAATTTAGTTTAATATCGGTTTTTCAAACATTTTATTTTAAAGCAAATTTTTGTTAAAGATTATTTATATCCAACTCTATAACTCGCTTATGGTTGGTCCTACAAAAAAAATGCAAATAACTATTTTGTAGGAAATGTTATCAGCTTTAATTTTGAAAAAAAGATAAAAATTGATAGGAGTAACTGTTTTCGAGATATAAGCAAGAAGCCAAAAAACTGTTACCTTAATTCAGTGTTTGCATATAAGCAAATTTAGTACTATTAGTTTTATTATTATTAATGTTATTGTTATTAATATGACGACTAAAGACGATTCTGAAACCTTTAGAGACTTTTATGTCTTCTCCTTTTTCCTCCACTAAAGTGTTAGGCACAATTAATTTAGTTTAATTTCAGTTTTTCAAACATTTTATATTAAATCAAATTTTTGTTAGATATTATTTATGTCCAACTCTATAACTCGCTTATGCTTGGTCCTACAAGAAAAATGCAAATAACTACTTTGTTGGAAATTTTATCAGCTTTAATTTTGAAAGAAAAATAAAATTTGATAGGTGTAACTGTTTTCGAGATATAAGCAAAAAACCAATAAGAAAACTGTAACTGTTACTGAACAAAAATGTAATTCAGTTTTCAATGTTTGAGACGAAGACGAAAATGTAGCATTTAAAAACGACTCTGAAGACTTCAGTGACTTTTATGTCACTTCCTTTTTCTTCTAATAAAGTATTGGACCCAATAAATTAAGTGTATTTTAAATCACAAGGCATTTTCTGTTAAAGCACTTTTGTTTTAAATATTAATTATTTTCAAACTTATATCTCGCTTATGGTTAGTCGTACATGAAAAATGCAAATAACTATTTTGTAGGAAATTTTATCAGCTTTAATTTTAGTAAAAAAATAAAAATTGATAGGAGTAACTGTTTTCGAGATATAAGCTAGAAACCAAAAACCTGTTACCTTAATTAAGCGCTTGCATATAAGCAAATTTAGTACTATTAGTATTATTATTATTAATGTTATTGTTATTAATATGACGACTAAAAACGACTCTGAAGACTTTAGTGACCTTTATGTCTTCTTATTTTTCCTCTACTAAAGTGTTAGACACAATTAATTTAGTTTAATTTTAGTTTTTCAAACATTTTATTTTAAAGCAAATTTTTGTTAAAGATTATTTATATCCAACTCTATAACTCGCTTATGGTTCGTCTTACAAAAGAAACGCAAATAACTATTTTGTAGGAAATTTTATCAGCTTTAATTTTGAAAGAAAGATAAAAATTGATAAAAGTAAATGTTTTCGAGATATAAGCAAAAAACCAAAGTGAAAACTGTTACAGTTACTGAACAAAAATGTAATTCAGTTTTCAATGTTTGAGACGAAGTCGAAAATGCAGCATTTAAAAACGACTCTGAAGACTTCAGCGACTTTTATGTCACCTCCTTTTTCTTCTAATAAAGTATTGGACCCAATAAATTAAGTATATTTTAAATCACAAGACATTTTCTGTTAAAGCACTTTTTTTTTAAATATTAATAATTTTTAAACTTATATCTCGCTTATGGTTAGTCTTACATGAAAAATGCAAATAACTATTTTGTAGAAAATTTTATCAGCTTTAATTTTAGTAAAAAGATAAAAATTGATATAAGTAACTGTTTTCGAGATATAAGCAAGAAACCAAAAAACTGTTACCTTAATTAAGCGTTTGCATGTAAGCAAATTTAGTACTATTAGTATAATTATTATTAAAGTTATTGTTATTAATATGACGACTAAAGACGACTCTGAAACCTTTAGTGACAATTATGTCTTCTCCTTTTTCCTCTACTAAAGTGTTAGACACATTTAATTTAGTTTAATTTTAGTTTTTCAAACATTTTATTTTAAAGCAAGTTTTTGTTAAATATTATTTATATCCAACTCTATAACTCGCTTATGGTTGGTCCTACAAGAAAAATGCAAATAACTATTTTGTAGGAAATTTGATCAGCTTTAATTTTGAAAGAAAGATAAAAATTGATAAAAGTAAATGTTTTCGAGATATAAGCAAAAAACCAAAGTGAAAACTGTTACAGTTACTGAACAAAAATGTAATTCAGTTTTCAATGTTTGAGACGAAGTCGAAAATGCAGCATTTAAAAACGACTCTGAAGACTTCAGCGACTTTTATGTCACCTCCTTTTTCTTCTAATATAGTATTGGACCCAATAAATTAAGTATATTTTAAATCACAAGACATTTTCTGTTAAAGCACTTTTTTTTTAAATATTAATAATTTTTAAACTTATATCTCGCTTATGGTTAGTCTTACATGAAAAATGCAAATAACTATTTTGTGGAAAATTTTATCAGCTTTAATTTTAGTAAAAAGATAAAAATTGTTATAAGTAACTGTTTTCGAGATATAAGCAAGAAACCAAAAAACTGTTACCTTAATTAAGCGTTTGCATGTAAGCAAATTTAGTACTAAAAACAACTCTGAAGACTTTGGTGACTTTTAACTCTTCTCCTTTTTTCTATACTAAAGTGTTAGATCCAATTAATTTAGTTTAATATCGGTTTTTCAAACATTTTATTTTAAAGCAAATTTTTGTTAAAGATTATTTATATCCAACTCTATAACTCGCTTATGGTTGGTCCTACAAAAAAAATGCAAATAACTATTTTGTAGGAAATGTTATCAGCTTTAATTTTGAAAAAAAGATAAAAATTGATAGGAGTAACTGTTTTCGAGATATAAGCAAGAAGCCAAAAAACTGTTACCTTAATTCAGTGTTTGCATATAAGCAAATTTAGTACTATTAGTTTTATTATTATTAATGTTATTGTTATTAATATGACGACTAAAGACGATTCTGAAACCTTTAGAGACTTTTATGTCTTCTCCTTTTTCCTCCACTAAAGTGTTAGGCACAATTAATTTAGTTTAATTTCAGTTTTTCAAACATTTTATTTTAAATCAAATTTTTGTTAGATATTATTTATATCCATCTCTATAACTCGCTTATGCTTGGTCCTACAAGAAAAATGCAAATAATTACTTTGTTGGAAATTTTATCAGCTTTAATTTTGAAAGAAAGATAAAATTTGATAGGTGTAACTGTTTTCGAGATATAAGCAAAAAACCAATAAGAAAACTGTAACTGTTACTGAACAAAAATGTAATTCAGTTTTCAATGTTTGAGACGAAGACGAAAATGTAGCATTTAAAAACGACTCTGAAGACTTCAGTGACTTTTATGTCACTTCCTTTTTCTTCTAATAAAGTATTGGACCCAATAAATTAAGTGTATTTTAAATCACAAGGCATTTTCTGTTAAAGCACTTTTGTTTTAAATATTAATTATTTTCAAACTTATATCTCGCTTATGGTTAGTCGTACATGAAAAATGCAAATAACTATTTTGTAGGAAATTTTATCAGCTTTAATTTTAGTAAAAAGATAAAAATTGATATGAGTAACTGTTTTCGAGATATAAGCTAGAAACCAAAAAACTGTTACCTTAATTAAGCGTTTGCATGTAAGCAAATTTAGTACTATTAGTATTATTATTATTAATGTTATTGTTATTAATATGACGACTAAAGACGACTCTGAAACCTTTAGTGACATTTATGTCTTCTCCTTTTTCCTCTACTAAAGTGTTAGACACAATTAATTTAGTTTAATTTTAGTTTTTCAAACATTTTATTTTAAAGCAAGTTTTTGTTAAATATTATTTATATCCAACTCTATAACTCGCTCATGGTTGGTCCTACAAGAAAAATGCAAATAACTATTTTGTAGAAAATTTTATCAGCTTTAATTTTGAAAGAAAGATAAAAATTGATAGGAGTAACTGTTTTCGAGATATAAGCAAAAAACCAATAAGAAAACTGTAACTGTTACTGAACAAAAATGTAATTCAGTTTTCAATGTTTGAGACGAAGACAAAAATGCAGCATTATTATTATTATTAATGTTATTGTTATTAATATGACGACTAAAAACGACTCTGAAGTCTTTGGTGACTTTTATGTCTTCTCCTTTTTCCTATACTAAAGTGTTAGACTCAATTAATTTAGTTTAATTTCGGTTTTTCAAACATTATATTTTAAAGCAAATTTTTGTTAAAGATTATTTATATCCAACTCTTTAACTCGCTTATGGTTGGTCTTACAAAAGAAATGCAAATAACTATTTTGTAGGAAATTTTATCAGCTTTAATTTTGAAAAAAAGATAAAAATTGATAGAAGTAATTGTTTTCGAGATATAAGCAAAAACCAAAGTAAAAACTGTTACAGTTACTGAACAAAGATGTAATTCAGATTTCAATGTTTGAGAGGAAGACGAAAATGCAGCATTTAAAAACGACTCTGAAGACTTCAGCGACTTTTATGTCACTTCCTTTTTCTTCTAATAAAGTATTGGACCCAATAAATTAAGTGTATTTTAAATCACAAGTCATTTTCTGTTAAAGCACTTTTTTTTAAATATTAATAATTTTTAAACTTATATCTCGCTTATGGTTAGTCTTACATGAAAAATGCAAATAACTATTTTGTAGGAAATTTTATCAGCTTTAATTTTAAAAGAAAGATAAAAATTGATAGGAGTAACTGTTCTCGAGATATAAGCAAAAAACCAATAAGAAAACTGTAACTGTTACTGAACAAAAATGTAATTCAGTTTTCAATGTTTGAGACGAAGACGAAAATGCAGCATTTAAAATCGACTCTGAAGACTTCAGTGGCTTATATGTCACCTCCTTTTTCTTCTAATAAAGTATTGGACCCAATAAATTAAGTGTATTTTAAATCACAAGACATTTTCTGTTAAAGCACTTTTTTTTAAATATTAATTATTTTCAAACTTATATCTCGCTTATGGTTAGTCCTACATGAAAAATGCAAATAACTATTTTGTAGGAAATTTTATCAGCTTTAATTTTAGTAAAAAGATAAAAATTGATAGGAGTAACTGTTTTCGAGATATAAGCAAAAAACCAAAAAACTGTTACCTTAATTAAGCGCTTGCATATAAGCAAATTTTGTACTAAAAACAACTCTGAAGACTTTGGTGACTTTTATGTCTTCTCCTTTTTCCTATACTAAAGTGTTAGATCCAATTAATTTAGTTTAATATCGGATTTTCAAACATTTTATTTTAAAGCAAATTTTTGTTAAAGATTATTTATATCCAACTCTATAACT
The DNA here is from genome assembly GCF_031307605.1 of Tribolium castaneum. Lineage (NCBI taxonomy): Eukaryota > Metazoa > Arthropoda > Insecta > Coleoptera > Tenebrionidae > Tribolium > Tribolium castaneum. The sequence goes on along the minus strand of NC_087395.1, from coordinate 12,482,172 downwards.
CGCTTATGGTTGGTCCTACAAAAAAAATGCAAATAACTATTTTGTAGGAAATGTTATCAGCTTTAATTTTGAAAAAAAGATAAAAATTGATAAAAGTAACTGTTTTCGAGATATAAGCAAGAAGCCAAAAAACTGTTACCTTAATTCAGTGTTTGCATATAAGCAAATTTAGTACTATTAGTTTTATTATTATTAATGTTATTGTTATTAATATGACGACTAAAGACGATTCTGAAACCTTTAGAGACTTTTATGTCTTCTCCTTTTTCCTCCACTAAAGTGTTAGGCACAATTAATTTAGTTTAATTTCAGTTTTTCAAACATTTTATTTTAAATCAAATTTTTGTTAGATATTATTTATATCCATCTCTATAACTCGCTTATGCTTGGTCCTACAAGAAAAATGCAAATAATTACTATGTTGGAAATTTTATCAGCTTTAATTTTGAAAGAAAGATAAAATTTGATAGGTGTAACTGTTTTCGAGATATAAGCAAAAAACCAATAAGAAAACTGTAACTGTTACTGAACAAAAATGTAATTCAGTTTTCAATGTTTGAGACGAAGACGAAAATGCAGCATTATTATTATTATTAATGTTATTGTTATTAATATGACGACTAAAAACGACTCTGAAGTCTTTGGTGACTTTTATGTCTTCTCCTTTTTCCTATACTAAAGTGTTAGACTCAATTAATTTAGTTAAATTTCGGTTTTTCAAACATTATATTTTAAAGCAAATTTTTGTTAAAGATTATTTATATCCAACTCTTTAACTCGCTTATGGTTGGTCCTACAAAAAAAATGCAAATAACTATTTTGTAGGAAATGTTATCAGCTTTAATTTTGAGAAAAGATAAAAATTGATAAAAGTAACTGTTTTCGAAATATAAGCAAGAAGCCAAAAAACTGTTACCCTAATTAAGCGTTTGCATGTAAGCAAATTTACTACTATTAGTATTATTATTAATGTTATTGTTATTAATATGACGACTAAAGACGACTCTGAAACCTTTATTGACATTTATGTCTTCTCCTTTTTCCTCTACTAAAGTGTTAGACACAATTAATTTAGTTTAATTTTAGTTTTTCAAACATTTTATTTTAAAGCAAGTTTTTGTTAAATATTATTTATATCCAACTCTATAACTCGCTCATGGTTGGTCCTACAAGAAAAATGCAAATAACTATTTTGTAGAAAATTTTATCAGCTTTAATTTTGAAAGAAAGATAAAAATTGATAGGAGTAACTGTTTTCGAGATATAAGCAAAAAACCAATAAGAAAACTGTAACTGTTACTGAACAAAAATGTAATTCAGTTTTCAATGTTTGAGACGAAGACGAAAATGCAACATTATTATTATTATTAATGTTATTGTTATTAATATGACGACTAAAAACGACTCTGAAGTCTTTGGTGACTTTTATGTCTTCTCCTTTTTTCTATACTAAAGTGCTAGACTCAATTAATTTAGTTTAATTTCGGTTTTTCAAACATTATATTTTAAAGCAAATTTTTGTTAAAGATTATTTATATCCAACTCTTTAACTCGCTTATGGTTGGTCTTACAAAAGAAATGCAAATAACTATTTTGTAGGAAATTTTATCAGCTTTAATTTTGAAAAAAAGATAAAAATTGATAGAAGTAATTGTTTTCGAGATATAAGCAAAAAACCAAAGTAAAAACTGTTACAGTTACTGAACAAAGATGTAATTCAGTTTTCAATGTTTGAGAGGAAGACGAAAATGCAGCATTTAAAAACGACTCTGAAGACTTCAGCGACTTTTATGTCACCTCCTTTTTCTTCTAATAAAGTATTGGACCCAATAAATTAAGTGTATTTTAAATCACAAGTCATTTTCTGTTAAAGCCCTTTTTTTTTAAATATTAATAATTTTTAAACTTATATCTCGCTTATGGTTAGTCTTACATGAAAAATGCAAATAACTATTTTGTAGCAAATTTTATCAGCTTTAATTTTAAAAGAAAGATAAAAATTGATAGGAGTAACTGTTCTCGAGATATAAGCAAAAAACCAATAAGAAAGCTGTAACTGTTACTGAACAAAAATGTAATTCAGTTTTCAATGTTTGAGACGAAGACGAAAATGCAGCATTTAAAATCGACTCTGAAGACTTCAGTGACTTATATGTCACCTCCTTTTTCTTCTAATAAAGTATTGGACCTAATAAATTAAGTGTATTTTAAATCACAAAACATTTTCTGTTAAAGCACTTTTTTTTAAATATTAATTATTTTCAAACTTATATCTCGCTTATGGTTAGTCCTACATGAGAAATGCAAATAACTATTTTGTAGGAAATTTTATCAGCTTTAATTTTAGTAAAAAGATAAAAATTGTAGGAGTAACTGTTTTCGAGATATAAGCAAGAAACCAAAAAACTGTTACTTTAATTAAGCGATTGCATATAAGCAAATTTAGTACTATTAGTATTATTATTATTAATGTTATTGTTATTAATATGACGACTAAAGACGACTCTGAAGTCTTTGGTGACTTTTATGTCTTCTCCTTTTTCCTATACTAAAGTGTTAGACTCAATTAATTTAGTTTAATTTCGGTTTTTCAAACATTATATTTTAAAGCAAATTTTTGTTAAAGATTATTTATATCCAACTCTTTAACTCGCTTATGGTTGGTCTTACAAAAGAAATGCAAATAACTATTTTGTAGGAAATTTTATCAGCTTTAATTTTGAAAAAAAGATAAAAATTGATAGAAGTAATTGTTTTCGAGATATAAGCAAAAAACCAAAGTAAAAACTGTTACAGTTACTGAACAAAGATGTAATTCAGATTTCAATGTTTGAGAGGAAGACGAAAATGCAGCATTTAAAAACGACTCTGAAAACTTCAGCGACTTTTATGTCACTTCCTTTTCCTTCTAATAAAGTATTGGACCCAATAAATTAAGTGTATTTTAAATCACAAGTCATTTTCTGTTAAAGCACTTTTTTTTAAATATTAATAATTTTTAAACTTATATCTCGCTTATGGTTAGTCTTACATGAAAAATGCAAATAACTATTTTGTAGGAAATTTTATCAGCTTTAATTTTAAAAGAAAGATAAAAATTGATAGGAGTAACTGTTCTCGAGATATAAGCAAAAAACCAATAAGAAAACTGTAACTGTTACTGAACAAAAATGTAATTCAGTTTTCAATGTTTGAGACGAAGACGAAAATGCAGCATTTAAAATCGACTCTGAAGACTTCACTGGCTTATATGTCACCTCCTTTTTCTTCTAATAAAGTATTGGACCCAATAAATTAAGTGTATTTTAAATCACAAGACATTTTCTGTTAAAGCACTTTTTTTTAAATATTAATTATTTTCAAACTTATATCTCGCTTATGGTTAGTCCTACATGAAAAATGCAAATAACTATTTTGTAGGAAATTTTATCAGCTTTAATTTTAGTAAAAAGATAAAAATTGATAGGAGTAACTGTTTTCGAGATATAAGCAAAAAACCAAAAAACTGTTACCTTAATTAAGCGCTTGCATATAAGCAAATTTAGTACTAAAAACAACTCTGAAGACTTTGGTGACTTTTATGTCTTCTCCTTTTTCCTATACTAAAGTGTTAGATCCAATTAATTTAGTTTAATATCGGATTTTCAAACATTTTATTTTAAAGCAAATTTTTGTTAAAGATTATTTATATCCAACTCTATAACTCGCTTATGGTTGGTCCTACAAAAAAAATGCAAATAACTATTTTGTAGGAAATGTTATCAGCTTTAATTTTGAAAAAAAGATAAAAATTGATAAAAGTAACTGTTTTCGAGATATAAGCAAGAAGCCAAAAAACTGTTACCTTAATTCAGTGTTTGCATATAAGCAAATTTAGTACTATTAGTTTTATTATTATTAATGTTATTGTTATTAATATGACGACTAAAGACGATTCTGAAACCTTTAGAGACTTTTATGTCTTCTCCTTTTTCCTCCACTAAAGTGTTAGGCACAATTAATTTAGTTTAATTTCAGTTTTTCAAACATTTTATTTTAAATCAAATTTTTGTTAGATATTATTTATATCCATCTCTATAACTCGCTTATGCTTAGTCCTACAAGAAAAACGCAAATAATTACTTTGTTGGAAATTTTATCAGCTTTAATTTTGAAAGAAAGATAAAATTTGATAGGTGTAACTGTTTTCGAGATATAAGCAAAAAACCAATAAGAAAACTGTAACTGTTACTGAACAAAAATGTAATTCAGTTTTCAATGTTTGAGACGAAGACGAAAATGTAGCATTTAAAAACGACTCTGAAGACTTCAGTGACTTTTATGTCACTTCCTTTTTCTTCTAATAAAGTATTGGACCCAATAAATTAAGTGTATTTTAAATCACAAGGCATTTTCTGTTAAAGCACTTTTGTTTTAAATATTAATTATTTTCAAACTTGTATCTCGCTTATGGTTAGTCGTACATGAAAAATGCAAATAACTATTTTGTAGGAAATTTTATCAGCTTTAATTTTGAAAGAAAGATAAAAATTGATAGGAGTAACTGTTTTCGAGATATAAGCAAAAAACCAATAAGAAAACTGTAACTGTTACTGAACAAAAATGTAATTCAGTTTTCAATGTTTGAGACGAAGACGAAAATGCAACATTATTATTATTATTAATGTTATTGTTATTAATATGACGACTAAAAACGACTCTGAAGTCTTTGGTGACTTTTATGTCTTCTCCTTTTTTCTATACTAAAGTGCTAGACTCAATTAATTTAGTTTAATTTCGGTTTTTCAAACATTATATTTTAAAGCAAATTTTTGTTAAAGATTATTTATATCCAACTCTTTAACTCGCTTATGGTTGGTCTTACAAAAGAAATGCAAATAACTATTTTGTAGGAAATTTTATCAGCTTTAATTTTGAAAAAAAGATAAAAATTGATAGAAGTAATTGTTTTCGAGATATAAGCAAAAAACCAAAGTAAAAACTGTTACAGTTACTGAACAAAGATGTAATTCAGTTTTCAATGTTTGAGAGGAAGACGAAAATGCAGCATTTAAAAACGACTCTGAAGACTTCAGCGACTTTTATGTCACATCCTTTTTCTTCTAATAAAGTATTGGACCTAATAAATTAAGTGTATTTTAAATCACAAAACATTTTCTGTTAAAGCACTTTTTTTTAAATATTAATTATTTTCAAACTTATATCTCGCTTATGGTTAGTCCTACATGAGAAATGCAAATAACTATTTTGTAGGAAATTTTATCAGCTTTAATTTTAGTAAAAAGATAAAAATTGTAGGAGTAACTGTTTTCGAGATATAAGCAAGAAACCAAAAAACTGTTACTTTAATTAAGCGATTGCATATAAGCAAATTTAGTACTATTAGTATTATTATTATTAATGTTATTGTTATTAATATGACGACTAAAGACGACTCTGAAACCTTTAGTGACCTTTATGTCTTTTTCTTTTTCTTCTACTAAAGTGTTAGACACAATTAAATTAGTTTAATTTCAGTTTTTCAAACATTTTATTTTAAAGCAAATTTTTGTTAAATATTATTCATATCCAACTCTATAACTCGCATATGGTTGGTCCTACAGGAAAATTGCAAATAACGATTTTGTAGAAAATTTTATCAGCTTTAATTTTGAAAGAAAGATATAAATTGATAGAAGTAACAGTTTTCGAGATATAAGCAAAAAACCAATAAGAAAACTGTAACTGTTACTGAACAAAAATGTAATTCAGTTTTCAATGTTTGAGACGAAGACGAAAATGCAGCATTTAAAATCGACTCTGAAGACTTCAGTGACTTTTCTGTCACCTCTTTTTTCTTCTAATAAAGTATTGGACCCAATAAATTAAGTGTATTTTAAATCACAAAACATTTTCTGTTAAAGCACTTTTTTTTTAAATATTAATTATTTTCAAACTTATATCTCGCTTATGGTTAGTCCTACATAAAAAATGCAAATTACTATTTTGTAGGAAATTTTATCAGCTTTAATTTTAGTAAAAAGATAAAAATTGATAGGAGTAACTGTTTTCGAGATGTAAGCAAGAGACCAAAAAACTGTTACCTTAATTAAGCGCTTGCATATAAGCAAATTTAGTACTAAAAACAACTCTGAAGACTTTGGTGACTTTTATGTCTTCTCATTTTTCCTCTACTAAAGTGTTAGATTCAATTAATTTAGTTTAATATCGGTTTTTCAAACATTTTATTTTAAAGTAAATTTTTGTTAAAAATTATTTATATCCAACTCTATAACTCGCTTATGGTTGGTCCTACAAAAAAATGCAAATAACTGTTTTGTAGGAAATTTTATCAGCTTTAATTTTGAAAAAAAGATAAAAATTGATAGGAGTAACTGTTTTCGAGATATAAGCAAGAAACCAAAAACTGTTACCTTAATTAAGCGTTTGCATATAAGCAAATTTAGTATTTTTAGTATTATTATTATTAATGTTATTGTTATTAATATGACGACTAAAGACGACTCTGAAACATTTAGTGACTTTTATGTCTTCTCCTTTTTCCTCTACTAAAGTGTTAGACACAATTAATTTAGTTTAATTCCGGTTTTTCAAGCATTTTATTTTAAAGCAAATTTTTGTTAAATATTATTTATGTCCAACTCTATAACTCGTTTATGCTTGGTCCTACAAGAAAAATGTTAATAATTATTTTGTTGGAAATTTTATCAGCTTTAATTTTAGTAAAAAAAAAATTGATAGGAGTAACTGTTTTCGAGATGTAAGCAAGAGACCAAAAAACTGTTACCTTAATTAAGCGCTTGCATATAAGCAAATTTAGTACTTAAAACAACTCTGAAGACTTTGGTGACTTTTATGTCTTCTCCTTTTTCCTCAACTTAAGTGTTAGACCCAATTAATTTAGTTTAATATCGGTTTTTCAAACATTTTATTTTAAAGCAAATTTTTGTTAAAGATTGTTTATATCTAACTCTATAACTCGCTTATGGTTGGTCTTACAAAAGAAATGCAAATAACTATTTTGTAGGAAATTTTATCCGCTTTAATTTTGAAAGAAAGATAAAAATTGATAAGAGTAAATGTTTTTGAGATATAAGCAAAAAACAAAAGTGAAAACTGTTACAGTTACTGAACAAAAATGTAATTCAGTTTTCAATGTTTGAGACGAAGACGAAAATGCAGCATTTACAAACGACTCTAAAAACTTCAGTGACCTTTCTGTCACCTCCTTTTTCTTCTAATAAAATATTGGACCCAATAAATTAAGTGTATTTTAAATCACAAGACATTTTCTGTTAAAGCACTTTTTTTTTAAATATTAATTATTTTCAAACTTATATTTCGCTTATGATTAGTCAAATTTATAGGAGTAACTGTTTTCGAGCTATAAGCAAAAAAACAAAAAACTGTTACCTGAATTAAGCGTTTGCATGTAAGCAAATTTAGTACTATTATTATTATTATTATTAATGTTATTGTTATTAATATGACGACTAAAAACGACTCTGAAGACTTTGGTGACCTTTATGTCTTTTCCTTTTTCCTCTACTAAAGTGTTAGTCTTAATTAATTTAGTTTAATTTCGGTTTTTCAAACATTTTATTTCAAAGCAAATTTTTGTTAAAGATTATTTATATCCAACTCTATAACTCGTTTATGGTTGGTTCTACAAAAAAATGCAAAAAACTATTTTGTAGGAAATTTTATCAGCTTTAATTTGAAAGAAAGATAAAAATTGATAGGAGTAAATGTTTTCGAGATACAAGCAAAAAACCAAAGTGAAAACTGTAACAGTTTCTGAACAAAAATGTAATTTAGTTTTCAATGTTTGAGACAAAGACGAAAATACAGCATTTAAAATCGACTATGAAGACTTCAGTGACTTTTATGTCACCTCCTTTTTCTTCTAATAAAGTATTGGACCCATTAAATTAAGTGTATTTTAAATCACAAGACATTTTCTGTTAAAGCACTTTTTTTTTAAATATTAATTATTTTCAAACTTCTATCTCGCTTAAGGTTAGTCCTACATGAAAAATGCAAATTACTATTTTGTAGGAAATTTTATCAGATTTAATTTTGAAAAAAAGATAAAAATTGATAGGAGTAACTGTTTTCGAGATACAGGCAAGAAACCAAAAAACTGTTACCTTAATTAAGCGTTTGCATATAAGCAAATTTAGTATTATTAGTATTATTATTATGAATGTTATTGTTATTAATATGACGACTAAAGACGACTCTGAAACATTTAGTGACTTTTATGTCTTCTCCTTTTTCCTCTACTAAAGTGTTAGACACAGTTAATTTAGTTTAATTCCGGTTTATCAAGCATTTTATTTTAAAGCAAATTTTTGTTAAATATTACTTATATCCAACTCTATAACTCGTTTATGCTTGGTCCTACAAGAAAAATATAAATAACTATTTTGTTGGAAATTTTATCAGCTTTAATTTTGAAAGAAAGATAAAATTTGATAGGAGTAACTGTTTTCGAGATATAAACAAAAAACCAATAAGAAAACTGTACCTGTTACTGAAAAAAAATGTAATTCAGTTTTCAATGTTTGAGACGAAGACAAAAATGCAGCATTTAAAAACGACTCTGAAGACTTCAGTGACTTTTATGTCACCTTCTTATTCTTCTAATAAAGTATTGGACCCAATAAATTAAGTGTATTTTAAATCACAAAACATTTTCTGTTAAAACACTTTTTTTTAATTATTAATTATTTAACTTATATCTCGCTTATGGTTAGTTCTACATGAAAAATACAAATAACTATATTATTATTATTATTATATTTTATTATATTATTTTATTATTATTATTATTATTACTATTATTATTATTATCATTATTATTATTATTATTATTATTATTATTATTAACTTTTGTATAGTAAATGTTTTTATATCAGTTTTAAAATGAGTTATAAATTTTAGAAAATTTCTTGCCTAACACCTAAAAACACAGATCACAGATGATTTCTTGCATAGAAATGAGAAAACACTCATATAACACACAAAATAAGCTTCATTTTTGCTTAGAAAACTAAGCTTACTTTTATTCCTATTATTATTATTTTTATTAATATTATTGTTATTATTATTATTATTATTATTATTGTTATTATTATTATTATTATTTTTATTATTATTATTATTATAATTATTATTATTAAAAACCGATTATAACTTTTGTATAGTATTGTTTTTATACCAGTTTTAAAATGAGTGATTAATTTTAGCCAATTTCTTGCCTAAAAACTATAAAATGGCTTAGATTGCCTAAAAACACAGATCACACATGATCTTTTGCATAGAAATGAGAAAACGCTTATATAACACAAAATAAGCTTCATTTTTGCTTAGAAAACTAAGCTTACTTTTATTACTACTATTATTATAATTTTTATTATTATTATTTTTATTATTATTATAACTATTATTATTATTATTATTATTATTAAAAACCGATTATAACTTTTGTATAAATGTAAATGTTTTTATACCAGTTTTAAAATGAGTTATTAATTTTAGACAATTTCTTGCCTAAAAACACAGATCACAGATGATCTCTTGCATAGAAATGAGAAAACGCTCATATAACACACAAAATAAGCTTCATTTTTGCTTAGAAAACTAAGCTTACTTTTATTACTATTATTATTATTTTTATTATTATTATTATTATTACTATTATTATTATTATTATTATTATTATTATTATTATTATTATTATTATTAACTTTTGTATAGTAAATGTTTTTATACCAGTTTTGAATTGAGTTATTAATTTTAGACAATTTCTTGCATAAAAACACAGATCACAGATGATTTCTTGCATAGAAATGAGAAAACGCTCATATAACACACAAAATACGCTTCATTTTTGCTTAGAAAACTAAGCTTACTTTTATTACTATTATTATTTTTATTATTATTATTGTTATTAATATTATTATTATTATTATTAAAAACTTATATTAAACAGACAGAAAACGTCGTATTCTGACACAAAAAACGAATTACGTTATAGACTTAACGAGAATGGCGTATCTCGGACTCTTATAGGACTCTTATAGGGTCAAAAAGTATCAGTTTGGATTAAAATAAATTATTTTTGTTGACTCTCAGTCTGAATTGTTCATCAGTTCAAACAAAAACGGCTTATTTTAGACGATCTTTTGCTTTGAACAAGAAAACTTACATCGAACCGACTAAAAACGTATTAATCTGGCATAAAAGAGCAATTTATGTATCACTTTAGATAAAGGCAGCTAATGCTAATCGTTTCATTGCTTAAAATAGACAAAATTGTTAATAAATCTAACAAAAACGCTGTATTCTAGCACATAATACTAATTACATTATAGTTTCGACGAGAATAGCTTATTTGGAATGATTCTATGCTTCCAAACGAGTAAATTTTTATTAAACAGATGCCAAACATCATGTTTTGTCCTATAAAGACATTTTATATTGCAGTTTGTATTAAAACAAAATATTTTCGTTGATTCTTTGTTAGAAGCAGCAAACCTAACATTAAAGAATCTGAATACTTTGTATTCGGACACAAACCACCGTATTTTGTATCAGTTTAGACAAAAACGGTTGATTTTTGACAATATTTTGCTTTGAACAAGAAAATTTATATCAAACTGCCTAAAAACGTCTTATTTTAGCACAAAACAAAAGATTTGCGTTATAGTCTTAAAGCTGATTCATGACACAGTTTGGATAAAAACCAATTATTTTTGTTAATTCATTGTTACAAACAAGAAACCTTACATCAAAGAAACTGAAAACCCCTTATTCAGGCACAGAAATTCGAATTACGTTTCAGTCTGGACAAAAGCTGCTTATTTTAGACGATCCTTTATTTTGAACACGAAAACTTACATTAAAAAGATTAAAAACGTCTTATTCTGACTGAAAACTGCAAATTATATATTACTCTAGATAAAAGCAATTTATCCTGATTACTCCTTTACTTAGAATAGAGTAAACTTGTATAAAATTTAATGAAAACTTTAAATTTAGTCTCAAAGAAATAATTTACGTTATAGTTTTGACCAGCACTGTTTATTTCAAACGAATTTATGATTCGAAACTAATGAACTTTTATGGGGCAGATGCAGAACCACATATTACCATATAAAGCGTTGTTTTAAAGCAAAGTATTACCTTTTGCAACAAGAAATTTCACGTCAAAGAAACTGAAAACTTCGTATCCATGCATAAATATCGAATTACGTATCAGTTTAGGCAAATACAGCTTATTTTAAACGATTCCTTGCTATAAACAAGAAAAATTTTATCAAGCATATTGAAAACGTCTTATTCTCGAAAATAAGAGCAAATTATGTATCAGTTTTTACAAAAGCGGATTACTCTGTTTGATTCTATGCTTAGAGTAGAGTAAACTACTATAAAACGTAATGAAAACTCTATATTCAAGCTCAAAAGAACAAATTAAGTTATAGTTTTGGCAAAAAAAAATATTTTGGACGATTACATACTTCGAAGTAAGCAAACTTTAATTGAACAAGTGCAAAAGCTAATACTTTGCTTTAAAATAACGATTTATGTGGTAATATGGTATTTTGCATCTGTCCTATAAAAGTTTACTCGTCTCGCTCCATTGAATCATTCGAAATAAATTATTTTGACACAACAACAACGAAAATAATTTGTTTTTGTTTAAACTGTAACATAAGTCGCTTTTATAAAACGAACTAAGACGTTTGGCATCTGTTTATTGATAGTTTTCTCGTTTGGGGGCATAAAATCGTTTGAAATTAACAGTTTTGGTCAAAACTATAATGTAAATTATTTCTTTGTATCACTTTAAAGATTTGCGTTATAGTCTTGACGAGAACTGTTAAATTCAAACGATTCTATGCTTTGAAACCAGAATACTTTCACTGAACAGAGGCAAAACGTCTGATTTCGCCTTTAAAAACGATTTATGTCACAGTTTGGATTAAAACCAATGATTTTCGTTTATTCATTGTTACAAACAAGAAACCTTACTTCAAAGAAACTGAAAACCTCTTATTCAGGCCCAGAAAAACAAATTACGTTTCAGTCTAGACACAAATTGCTTATTTTAGACGATTCTTTCTTTTGAACACGAAAACTTACATTAAAAAGATTAAAAACGTCTTATTCTGGATCAAAACTGCAAATTATATATTACTTTGGATAAAAGCAGTTTATCCTGATTACTCCTTTGCTTAGAATAGAGCAAACTTGTAAAAACTTAATGAAAACTTTAAATTTCGTCTCAAAGAAATAATTTACGTTATAGTTTTGACCAGAACTGTTAATTTCAAACGATTTTATGCCCCCAAACGAGAAAACTTTCACTAAACAAATGCCAAACGTCTTAGTTCGTTTTATAAAAGCGACTTATGATACAGTTTAAACAAAAACAAATTATTTTCGTTGTTGTTGTGTTAAAATAATTTATTTCGAATGATTCAATGGAGCGAAACGAGTAAACTTTTATAGGACAGATGCAAAATACCATATTACCACATAAATCGTTATTTTAAAGCAAAGTATTAGCTTTTGCACTTGTTCAATTAAAGTTTGCTTACTTCGAAGTATGTAATCGTCCGAAATATTTTTTTTTGCCAAAACTATAACGTAATTTGTTTTTTTGAGCTTGAATATAGAGTTTTCATTACGTTTTAAAGTAGTTTAAACTACTCTAAGCATAGAATCAAACAGAGTAATCCGCTTTTGTTAAAACTGATACATAATTTGCTCTTATTTTTGAGAATAATACGTTTTCAATATGCTTGATAAAATTTTTCTTGTTTATAGCAAGGAATCGTTTAAAATAAGCTGTATTTGCCTAAACCGATACGTAATTCGATATTAATGCTTGGATACGAAGTTTTCAGTTTCTTTGACGTGAAATTTCTTGTTGCAAAAGGTAATACTTTGCTTTAAAACAACGCTTTATATGGTAATATGTGGTTTTGCATCTGCCCCATAATAGTTCATTAGTTTCGAATCATAAATTCGTTTGAAATAAACAGTGCTGGTCAAAACTATAACGTAAATTATTTCTTTGAGACGAAATTTAAAGTTTTCATTAAGTTTTATACAAGTTTGCTCTATTCTAAGCAAAGGAGTAATCAGGATAAATTGCTTTTATCTAGAGTAATATATAATTTGCAGTTTTCAGCCAGAATAAGACGTTTTTAATCTTTTTAATGTAAGTTTTCGTGTTCAAAACAAAGGATCGTCTAAAATAAGCAGTTTTTGTCCAGACTAAAACGTAATTCGAATTTCTGTGCCTGAATAAGAGGTTTTCAGTTTCTTTAATGTAAGGTTTCTTGTTTGTAACAATGAATTAACAAAAATAATTGGTTTTTATCCAATCTGTGGCATGAATCAGCTTTAAGACTATAACGCAAATCTTTTGTTTTGTGCTAAAATAAGACGTTTTTAGTCAGTTTGATGTAAGTTTTCTTGTTGAAAGCAAAATATTGTCGAAAATCAACCGTTTTTGTCTAAACTGATATAAAATTCGGTGGTTTGTGTCCGAATACAAAGTTTTCAGATTCTTTAATGTTAGGTTTGCTGCTTCTAACAAAGAATCAACGAAAATATTTTGTTTTAATACAAACTGCAATATAAAATGTCTTTATAGGACAAAACATGATGTTTGGCATCTGTTTAATAAAAATTTACTCGTTTGGAAGCATAGAATCATTCCAAATAAGGTATTCTCGTCAAAACTATAATGTAATTAGTATTTTGTGCTAGAATACAGCGTTTTTGTTAGATTTTTTAACAATTTTGTCTATTTTAGGCAATGAAACGAATAGGATTATCTGCCTTTATCCAAAGTGATACATAGATTGCTCTTTTATGCCAGATTAATACGTTTTTAGTCTGTTCGATGTAAGTTTTCTTGTTCAAAGCAAAAGATCGTCTAAAATAAGCCGTTTTTGTTTGAACTGATGAACAATTCAGACTGAGAGTCAACAAAAATAATTTGTTTTAATCCAAATTGATACTTTTTGACCCTATAAGAGTCCTATAAGAGTCCGAGATACGCCGTTCTCGTCAAGTCTATAACGTAATTCGTTTTTTTGTGTCAGTATACGACGTTTTCTGTCTGTTTAATATAAGTTTTTAATAATAATAATAATAATAATAATAATAATAATAATAATAATAATAATAAAAATAATAATAGTAATAAAAGTAAGCTTAGTTTTCTAAGCAAAAATGAAGCTTATTTTGTGTTATATGAGCGTTTTCTCATTTCTATGCAAGAAATCATCTATGATCTGTGTTTTTAGGCAAGAAATTGTCTAAAATTAATAACTCAATTCAAAACTGGTATAAAAACATTTACTATCCAAAAGTTATAATCGGTTTTTAATGATAATAATAATAATAATAATAATAATAATAATAATAATAATAATAATAATAATAACAATAATAATAATAATAATAATAATAATAATAATAATAATAGTAATAATAATAATAAAAATAATAGTAATAATAATAATAATAATAATAGTAGTAATAAAAGTAAGCTTAGTTTTCTAAGCAAAAATGAAGCTTATTTTGTGTTATATGAGCGTTTTCTCATTTCTATGCAAAAGATCATGTGTGATCTGTGTTTTTAGGCAATCTAAGCCATTTTATAGTTTTTAGGCAAGAAATTGGCTAAAATTAATCACTCATTATAAAACTGGTATAAAAACAATACTATACAAAAGTTATAATTGGTTTTTAATAATAATAATAATAATAATAATAATAATAATAATAATAATAATAATAATAATAATAATAACCATAGTAATAATAATAATAATAATAATAATAATAACAATAATATTAATAAAAATAATAATAATAGTAATAAAAGTAAGCTTAGTTTTCTAAGCAAAAATGAAGCTTATTTTGTGTGTTATATGAGTGTTTTCTCATTTCTATGCAAGAAATCATCTGTGATCTGTGTTTTTAGGCAAGAAATTGTCTAAAATTAATAACTCATTTTATAACTGGTATAAAAACATTTACTATACAAAAGTTAATAATAATAATAATAACAATAATAATAATAATAATAATAATAATAATAATAATAATAATAATAGTAATAGTAACAAAAGTAATAATAATAATAATATATTTAATAGGGAAAAATGGGGCTTATTTTGTGTGTTACATGAGCGCTTTCTCATTTCTATGCAAAAGATCATGTGTGATCTGTGTTTTTAGGCAATCTAAGCCATTTTATAGTTTTTAAAATTTAACAAAAATTAGCTTTAAAATAAAATGTTTGAAAAACTGAAATTAAACTAAATTAATTGTGTCTAACACTTTAGTATAGGAAAAAGGAGGAGACATAAAAGTCACAAAAGTCTTAGAGTTGTCTTTAGTCGTCATATTAATAACAATTACATTTATAATAACAATACTAGTAGTACTAAATTTGCTTATATGCAAGCGCTTAATTAAGGTAACAGTTTTTTTGTTTTTTGCTTATATCTCGAAAACAGTTACTCCTATCAATTTTTACTTTTTCACCAAAATTAAAGGTGATAAAATTTCTTACAAAATAGTTATTTGCATTTTTCATGTAGAACTAACCATAAGCGAGATATAAGTTTGAAAATAATTAATAATTAAAAAAAAGTGTTTCAACTGAAAATGTCTTGTGATTTAAAATACACTTAATTTATTGGGTTCAATACTTTATTAGAAGAAAAAGAAGGTGACATAAAAGTCACTGAAGTCTTCAGAGTCGTTTTTAAATGCTGCATTTTTGTCTTCGTCTCAAACATTGAAAACTGAATTACATTTTTGTTCAGTAACAGTTACAGTTTTCTTATTGGTTTTTTGCTTATATCTCGAAAACAGTTACTCCTATCAAATTTTATCTTTCTTTCAAAATTAAAGCTGATAAAATTTCCAACAAATTAGTTTTTTACATTTTTCTTGTAGTACCAAGCATAAACGAGTTATAGAGTTGGATATAAATAATATTTAACAAAAATTTGCTTTAAAATAAAATGCTTGAAAAACCGGAATTAAACTGAATTAACTGTGTCTAACACTTTAGTAGAGGAAAAAGGAGAAGACGTAAAAGTCACTAAATGTTTCAGAGTCGTCTTTAGTCGTCATATTAATAACAATAACATTAATAATAATAATACTAATAGTACTAAATTTGCTTATATTCAAACGCTTAATTAAGGTAACAATTTTTTGGTTTCTTGCTTGTATCTCGAAAACAGTTACTCCTATCTATTTTTATTTTTTTTAAAATTAAAGCTGATAAAATTTCCTACAAAATAGTAATTTGCATTTTTCATGTAGGACTAACCTTAAGCGAGATATAAGTTTGAAAATAATTAATATTTAAAAAAACAGTGCTTTAACAGAAAATGTCTTGTGATTTAAAATACACTTAATTTAATGGGTCCAATACTTTATTAGAAGAAAAAGGAGGTGACATAAAAGTCACTGAAGTTTTTATAGTCGATTTTAAATGCTGCATTTTTGTCTTTGTCTCAAACATTGAATACTGAATTACATTTTTGTTCAGTAACAGTTACAGTTTTCTTATTGGTTTTTTGCTTATATCTCGAAAACAGTTACTCCTATCAATTTTTATCTTTCTTTCAAAATTAAAGCTGATAAAATTTTCTACAAAATAATTATTTGCATTTTTTTGTAGAACCAAGCATAAGCGAGTTATAGAGTTGGATATAAATACTCTTTAACAAAAATTTGCTTTAAAATAAAATGTTTGAAAAACCGAACTAAACTAAATTAATTGCGTCTAACACTTTAGTTGAGGAAAATGAAGAAGACATAAATGTCACCAAAGTCTTGAGAGTCGTTTTTAGTCGTCATATTAATAACAATAACATTAATAATAATAATACTAATATTACTAAATTTGTTTATATGCAAGCGCTTAATTAATATAACAGTTTTTTGCTTATATCTCGAAAACAGTTACTCCTATCAATTTTTATCTTTTTACTAAAATTAAAGCTGATAAAATTTCCTACAAAATAGTTATTTGCATTTTTCATGTAGAACTAACCATAAACAAGATATAAGTTTGAAAATAATTAATAATTAAAAAAAAATGTGCTATAACAGAAAATGTCTTGTGATTTAAAATACACTTAATTTATTGGGTCCAATACTTAATTAGAAGAAAAAAGAAGTGACAGTAAATGCTGCATTTTCGTCTTCGTCTTAAACATTTAAAACTAAATTACATTTTTGTTCAGTAACTGTTACAGTTTTCACTTTGGTTTTTTGCTTATATCTCGAAAACATTTACTCCTATCAATTTTTATCTATCTTTCAAATTAAAGCTGATAAAATTTCCTACAAAATAGTTTTTTGCATTTTTTTGTAGAACCAACCATAAGCGAGATATAGAGTTGGATATAAACAATCTTTAACAAAAATTTGCTTTAAAATAATTGTTTGAAAAACCGAAATTAAACTAAATTAATTGGGTCTAACACTTTAGTAGAGGAAAAAGAAGAAGACATAAAAGTCACCAAAGTCTTCGGAGTCGTTATTAGTCGTCAAATTAATAACAATAACATTAATAATAATAATACTAATATTACTAAATTTGCTTATATGCAAGCGCTTAATTAAGGTAACAGTTTCTTGCTTATATCTCGAAAACAGTTACTCCTATCAATTTTTATCTTTTTACTAAAATTAAAGCTGATAAAATTTCCTACAAAATAGTTATTTGCATTTTTCATGTAGGACTAACCATAAGCGAGATATAAGTTTGAAAATAATCAATATTTAAAAAAAAAGTGCTTTAACAGAAAATGTCTTGTGATTTAAAATACACTTCATTTATTGGGTCCAATACTTTATTAGAAAAAAAAGGAGGTGACTTAAAAGTCACTGAAGTCTTCAGAGTCGTTTTTAAATGCTGCATTTTCGTCTTGGTCTCAAACTTTGAAAACTGAATTACATTTTTGTTCAGTAACTGTTACAGTTTTCACTTTGGTTTTTTGCTTATATCTCGAAAACAGTTACTCCTATAAATTTGACTAATCATAAGCGAAATATAAGTTTGAAAATAATTAATATTTAAAAAAAGTGCTTTAACAGAAAATGTCTTGTGATTTAAAATACACTTAATTTATTGGGTCCAATACTTTATTAGAAGAAAAAGGAGGGAACAGAAAGGTCAATGAAGTTTTTAGAGTCGTTTGTAAATGCTGCATTTTCGTCTTCGTCTCACACATTGAAAATTGAATAACATTTTTGTTCAGTAACTGTAACAGTTTTCACTTTGGTTTTTTGCTTATATCTCGAAAACATTTACTCTTATCAATTTTTATCTTTCTTTCAAAATTAAAGCTGATAAAATTTCCTACAAAATAGTTATTTGCATTTTTTTTGTAAGACCAACCATAAGCGAGTTATAGAGTTGGATATAAACAATCTTTAACAAAAATTTGCTTTAAAATAATATGTTTGAAAAACCGAAATTAAACTAAATTAATTGGGTCTAACACTTTAGTAGAGGAAAAAGAAGAAGACATAAAAGTCACCAAAGTCTTCAGAGTCGTTTTTAGTCGTCAAATTAATAACAATAACATTAATAATAATAATACTAATATTACTAAATTTGCTTATATGCAAGCGCTTAATTAAGGTAACAGTTTCTTGCTTATATCTCGAAAACAGTTACTCCTATCAATTTTTATTTTTTTACTAAAATTAAAGCTGATAAAATTTCCAACAAAATAGTTATTAACATTTTTCTTGTAGGACCAAGCATAAACGAGTTATAGAGTTGGACATAAATAATATTTAACAAAAATTTGCTTTAAAATAAAATGCTTGAAAAACCGGAATTAAACTAAATTAATTGTGTCTAACACTTTGGTAGAGGAAAAATGAGAAGACGTAAAAGTCACCAAAGTCTTCAGAGTTGTTTTTAGTACTAAATTTGCTTATATGCAAGCGCTTAATTAAGGTAACAGTTTTTTGGTCTCTTGCTTACATCTTGAAAACAGTTACTCCTATCAATTTTTATCTTTTTAATAAAATTAAAGCTGATAAAATTTCCTACAAAATAGTAATTTGCATTTTTTATGTAGAACTAACCATAAGCGAGATATAAGTTTAAAAATTATTAATATTTAAAAAAAAAGTGCTTTAA
Organism: Tribolium castaneum; assembly: GCF_031307605.1. NCBI lineage: Eukaryota > Metazoa > Arthropoda > Insecta > Coleoptera > Tenebrionidae > Tribolium > Tribolium castaneum. The sequence goes on along the minus strand of NC_087395.1, from coordinate 12,462,956 downwards.
CAGAAAATGTCTTGTGATTTAAAATACACTTAATTTATTGGGTCCAATACTTTATTAGAAGAAAAAGGAGGTGACATAAAAGTTGCTGAAGTCTTCAGAGTCGTTTTTAAATGCTGCATTTTCGTCTTCCTCTCAAACATTGAAAACTGAATTACATTTTTGTTCAGTAACTGTAACAGTTTTTACTTTGGTTTTTTGCTTATATCTCGAAAACAATTACTCCTATCAATTTTTATCTTTCTTTCAAAATTAAAGCTGATAAAATTTCCAACTTTTCCACTTTTGATTTAAATATTAATTATTTTCAAACTTATATCTCGCTTATGGTTAGTCAGTAGTAGTAAGAGGGCCTGTTCAAGACACACCAAAAAAATGTAAAAACACCCTGATTTTCAAGGGTAAACAAAAAAGCACAAAAATCGTTAAAACACCACCGATTTTCCAGGTAGTTAAAAAAACATCAAATAATCATAAAAACACCCCGATTTTCAAGGATAATCAGAAAAGCACAAAAATCGTGAAAACACCCCCGATTTTCAAGGCATATTTTAAAATCGCTTCGCTCATGAGGGCTTCGCCGGAATGTCAGCTCCAGCTGACGCTAATATCCAAACGGTATTGTATCATAGTTTTCTAAAACAACCCTCTTATCATAAACAAAACCAAATTCTTTTGTTTCGATTTTATTTAAGAGTTCCTTAGTTTTAGTATCTCTGGTAATTCGTTTATATTGCGTACTGATTTTACTGTCTTTCTTTTCTAAAATATTATTTATACTTTCGGAATTAATCTTTTTGGACGTTTCATAATTTAGCGTAAATCCTTTTATTTTACAAACAACTTTACCTGTGTTTGTTTTATAACAATAACTTTTAGGACCTGTTGATAACCAGTCAACAATCCATACATCCTTACCTAATTCGTCTGTCCAATCTCCCAATAGACAGCCTGTTTTAACAGTGTTTTTTCCATCATCTATATATACAATACTATCTGTATCATAATATGCTACGCTTTTTCCTAATTTATCTAACATTTCGTACAATCTTAGTCTAGCATTTGCAGTTGTAAAAGCAGCTATGAATATATTGGTATTGAAATCATTTTCTATATAGCGATCTTTTAACTTATAATCAATTTGTAACATATTTTCATTTATATCGTTTATATGTATATTATCAAGTCTGTCATCTAATAAAATTTCATAAAATCTTTTAACATCTGTAACATATTCTGTTACACCCATATTTTGTCTTTGCCCAAATTTACCCCATAAGGAATTTAAGCATATTTTCGCAACAGCTCTCTTTCCAGGATTATTTTCTATTTTACCCAATTCAATACCTAGATTTTCTTTTACAGCTTTTCTATATTCTTCTTCTGATTCAAAATCATCCTGCCAAGGGCTTGTTTCTAATTTAATTTTCATAAACGCTTTCACATATCCTTTGAATAAATTTGATGATTTTCCGTAAAAATGCCAAACCTCATCAATAGTTATTATTTTGTACCCCTTTTCAATTGCTTTTTTTACTTCGTTGGTACACCAGGTTCCTCTGATAATTCTTTGAGATTCTGTATGAGAACATTTATCTTTTTGATTATTTAATTTTGCACATAATTGACATAATGGAAATGTTAGCTTTTCATCACCAGATTTGTTTTTATTTTTAACAGGTAAAACGGGGTGATACAAACCTTTTGGTGGTAAAATTGCACATTTTATTAATCCATACCATTCAGGATCATACGTACGAGGTTTGAATATTTTAGTAGGATGTCCAATTGGATAATCATCGTAACATTGTACTGTTGGATATAAACTGCAAATATCTATATATTTCAATTTCTTTCTTTTAACGCGCAATTTTGTTGCATTCGTTCTTCCACCAAAGAATGCGTTTCTAGGATTAAGTTCTTCCAATTCCTTAATTTCTTCTTCAATTTGTTTCATTTCTTTCTTATATTCTTTTGACTTTGTCCACTCACATTCCCACATTTCTATTAAGTTATAACCACCTTTTTTTATTTGCTCACTTCTTTCTATTGTTTTCTCATACAGATCTTCCATAGTTGTGTTATTCTTATTATTAATAAAATCTGAACTATAACATTTTGTACAACCGTGCCAAAAACAACCGTGGTATTGGTAAACAGTATTGGATTTTTCATCAAAGCCATCAACTTTTGATCCACATATTTTCGCTTCACCAATGTTTAATGCGTGTTTTATATTTGGATTATGAAAACTATTTAACCATGAAATTGATTGTTGAGAATATTGATCTTTTTTCAGATTATCAACAACAGCTATTGTATCTTTCTTAATATATTTTGATCTATATATAGCCATACAAACCCCTGCAATTGTAACATATCTAAATGGATCTATGTTAGCTATTTCTAGAAACTGTTTCCTTAATTCAAGACATCCTCTTCTTAATATATCAACATCAGAATTGCAATAATCATAAAGTTCTTTTTTAAAATCAAACAAATAATCGGCTTTGCCCTCAGCTGACTTTGTCAGATTTTCTTTTCTTTTTTGTTTATGCCATTCTAAAAACTCTTCCCTTTCTTTTGGTTTCATAGAATTAACACCATAGTATTTTGTATCAGGTATTTTTCCAATATAGTTCTGATTTTCCGTTGTACTGAAGAAATGTGGAAAATATCCTTTTTTAAGTTCTTTTAGACCGAATGTTTTAGGGAAATTTTTTAAAGGTCCTTGAACAAAATTACTACTATCAATAATTCTTAAATTAATTGATTTTATTTCCATTAACATTATTTTAGATCCGTTATATATACAGAAAGGTTTGATACCATTTTCAACGCAATATTTCAGAATAAAGTAAGAATCATAACCTTTAGAATAATGAGCAATAGCTGTACATCCTTTATCATCTCTAGAAATTAACCATTTGCAAAAATCTTCGTTACTCTTAAAAGAATTAACATTTCCGCTAAAATCGTGAGATATAATTAAATTAGCGATGTGTTTGCCTGTTTCTTGCATCGCTTCATAATCAAAGAATAAATATTTTTCTGTATAAGAACATTTAGTTGTATGGTATTTAGAACGGCATTTAACGCATTCAAACGGTTTCGTATCATTCAGTGGTTTTTTATTAAGATTTTTGCAATCACAGCATTGATAAATGTAATATTTTATTCTTTCGGTTGTTTTATCAGAATGTTTGTTTGTTTCATCAGGATGTTTGTTTGTTTCATCAGGATATTTGTTTGTTTTATCAGGACGTTTGTCCATTTTTTTAAATTTAATATCATGAGTTTTATATGTAAATCCTGCTTTATTTTTCACATCTATTAAACCATTATAAGTCATAACTAAATCATATTCTAACATATAGCCTATAAATTCATCAGTCCTTTTAGCAAATCTATCTGGTAAAAACAAGTTAAATTTATCATTCAATGTAACTATAGCTATTTCTTTATCGTCTCTATTAGTAATAAGTTTCCAATCTGTTATGGTATATTCAGAACCCTTTTCCAAGTGTTTAAGTGATAATGTTTCTTTTCCTTTCTTTGTTTGTTTGTTTGTTTCATCAGGAAAAGCGTCGTATGTTACAGTGCAGCCTTTTCTATCACAATTTTGACAACCTTTTACTTTATATTTATTATCACCGTCTTTCATTATTGTCTCACATATTCCGCCTTTTTGTCGTTTCCATTGCATATAACATTTATGTTCTAATATTTCAACTTCTTTATAACAATTTCGACATTTTTCCCATCCACATCTGTGTTCTTTACTACCCTCTTCTATCATTTTGTTACCTTTTTTAATGATTTGATTACCCTTCTTATTATTTCCTTCTTCAATTATTTTATTTCCTGCTTCAATCATTTTTTTACCTTGGTTAACCATTTTATCACCTCTTTCGAGTATTTTATTACAATTTAAGCATTTGTAAAATCTTTCACAAACTTCTGAATGATTTTCTAAACATTCTTGATTAAAACAGTATCTATTGCATTTTTCACAATATATTCTTTGTTTAGAGTCTTCTTCGTGTTTAGGGTTAAAACACATTAGGCACGTTTTCTTTACTTTTAAGCATTTATGGTCATCTTTGATTTGATATGGTTTATCACATTTTTTACAATAATAAGACTGACCGTAGAAACCTGTCATACTATTGATTGTATCGAAATGATTTCCATTTTTATATAAATAAACTTTCACATCTTTTTCAGGTCCTGAATATATTATAGAATTAAAACATTCGGCTGCTACGATTTTTATTTGAATATTTAATAATCTTTCTATATTTGCAATATCATCTAAAGTAAAATAATTTCTATTATATTCCCCAAGTTGATTACATAGTTCTTGAGCTAAAGTAGTTTGTAAATTTCTTCCTTTTCTAATATATGTTATATCATTGTCGTTAAATTCTTTACCGAGTATTATATTTGTTTGATAAGTTAGTCCAACAATAACAGCTCTTGGACAACATAATCTATCTTTATTATTTATCCGTGTTATACTTTTCTTTGTTCTTGAGTCTTCAGCTATATTTAACATCTTTACCCCACTACCTGCGCCTCTAGGCATATTAACAACTTCGGCATGAAATGTGCAACCATATATATCTAAATCTTGATTTGAAGTTAAGATACTTTGAATATTGTTTAATAAATTATCAATTTCAGTAGTTCTTGATAACCCTGTGGAAATAGGATTCCAAAGATCAGGATGATTAACCACTATATTCATTAAATCTCCTTCTTTGAAATTTGTTTTCTCTTTTACTATTTTAATCATTTCATTTAAACCCTCTCTAATGACAGTTATTTTTTTCATTATTATGTCTGAAAGATCAGACTTGGGTGAATCTTCCTCTTCGGCTTTCAATAATATAACTTTATAGTAAACTTTATGTTTCCTCCATCTTTTGGTGTATTCAGCATTTGTTTCTATTATTTTAATTTTAGATTTTTTCGAAAACTCTGTAAAATAACTATCTTCAAAAGCGAACGGTTGGTCGTTAATTTTTTGTAATAATTCTGCCTTCTTCATTTTAGAGTAACCTTTGATATTCTTTTCTTTGGCAATTTTTCTTAATTCTTTTATAGTTGTATGCGAAGCACTAGTCAAAGACGTATTCTGAGTCGATTCGTTTTTTGACATGGTTTCCTCTAATATTTCCTCTAATCTTGACGACCCGATTTCGTTGAGAAGAGTATTTAAAGTTTCATTGTTTACATTATCTGAAATTCGATTCACTAGAGCTGTCTTTTTACTATTTTGCTTTATCTTTACACCTAGTTTTTCAGCAATTGATTTTAATTTTTTAATATTGAGTCTATTTAATTTATTAAACCAATCGCCTGCATTGATGAGCTCTTCTTTTAGAATTAATTGTATAAGATCTAATTTAGTCTTTGAGTTATATTGCGAATAGTTTTTTAACCCCATCTTTTTTGCGATGGTTTTTATTTTTTTTAAACTTAGTTTATTTAGCACAATCTCATTATTTGATTGTGGTGTTAAAAAATATTTATCCATCGAGGACGACTCATGTGTCAAAGATGAACTCTTATCTGAACTCTGAATCTTTGATTCATCGTGAGACTTCGTCGAACTCGAAGACGAACTTTCTTTATTAATTTGTTCAATTATGTTGCCCACTTTTTTTAAATCACCATTAGTAAGTTTTATAATTTCCTCAAGGGTCATTTTACGAAGCTGATCTTTCGAGAGCTCCATTTATTAGAGAAAAAATTATTCAAAAACATTTATGGATGTGATTGTTCTTTTAATTCGTTAATATATTTTTCTAATTTTTCATGCCATATTTTTTTGAAATGTCTTTTTTTATATCGTATCGGGACATCCATAAAACATATATTACAAGTAAATTTATCATTTTGTCTTTTTTTACAGTCATAACAAATGTATCCGATTCCACATTTCTGATTTTTACTTTTAACAAAATTTGAATGAGATTTTATGGTTTTACAAATGGAACATTTTCTTAATAACGACTCATTATTCTCAGATGTTTGTTCATGATCAATCTGACAATCTTTATTCTCCATTTATTAGAAAGATATTATTTCATAATAAATGGCTCATAATACCAAAAGGGAACAGTCAGCTAAACAAAAGATAAATATAATAATTAAAAAAGATTATACCTTAACAGAGTCTAGTATTCCATCAGTTAAGAATTTAAATAATATGCGATCAAGACAATTAGCGTTAAATTTTTTAGCACAAAAAGGAGATCCTACTTCTAAAAATATTACTTTAAAAGAGTTTGCTAAACAGAATAAAATTGGTGAAAACACAATTAGGAATCAAATAAAATTTCTCACTGGTGAAACACTAATTAAACATAACACAAAATCAAACAACATAGAACAATATAACAAAAAACAGAAACAAATTAAATCTAAACACAAATCAAACACATCTCAATCAGATTACAAAGCTAATTCTCAGCATACTGCTGGCAGTACAAAACCCGAAGAAGAATTTGATAAAATGTTTGATAAAACTATGAATTCTTTGACCCTGTCAACGTCTGTGACTAGTGCTTCGCATGCTCATGAGCCGTAAGCGGCGAATTCCCTATCTAATAAATAATGGCACTAATTGATGTTGCAGATAAAAATCAGATAAAAATTATTCAAAATAGAATAAAAAAAGACTGTATTGAGTTTAATAGTTTATCTGTTGGTAATAAAGTTAAAGCATCTAATCAGCTGTATATGGAAAACAGAATTTTAAAAGAATTAGGAAATGCTGCGGTTGAAACAATAGAAAAAATGGATGAAGAAATTGAGTACAAAGATAATAAAATTAATGTGTTGGAACAAGAATTAAAAGAGGTAAATATTTATGATGAAGAAAAAATAAACGCGTTACTGAACAAAAATCCTGTTATTAGATATAACAATAAAGAACGAGCAAAAAGACGATTAGCAAATACTCTTTCTCTAGTTAATAAATGACTGGCAAGGCCAGTCCAGTGTCGAAGACGACGATGAACACAGCGAATTTATTAATCAAGGCAAACTTAAAGATTGTGGAATTAAAAAAAGAAAAGAAAAAAATTATATTTATTTTTATTTGTATTATTTCAATAATTCTTATAATAATGTTAATTGCATTTCTTCTTCGTATATCCCCTCTTTAATTTTTTCACCGTTAAGATCAGAAACAAAATAAATCCAAACATTATATACGCGTTTTTCTACAACTGTGAATATTTCTTCAGTCCAGTTTGTTTTTAATTTGTTACGAAAAATATCAACCATATTAGACAATCTAATTCTATCACCAACTTCAAATTTTGGTTTTTTATTTGTTAATGTAATCATATATACGGTTTCTAATAACTGCCTTTCATTTTCTTTATTAACATCTTTTGGTTTCATTTTAATCGTAGAATGATAACAATTGTTATAAGATTTTATAATTTTTGGAAGTAACGAAAGCCAATTAAAACTCCTTGGCGGAGCCAACTCGTGAGCCTTCGGCGAACTGTCATACAATATTGGCTTGAATTTATTTCCTAAAGTACGGTTGAACCTCTCAACAAAGAAAGCTTTATTTTTTGTTCCAGTACTATAAAGATTGATATTGTACTTATTTAAAACGATTCTCATATCTTTATTATAAAACTCTTTTCCTCTATCAGCATGTAAATTTTTCGGTGGATTGTGTTTATCTTTAATCGCTTGTTGTATGATTTTTAAAAACGCGTTAGCTACTTCTAATCCTGATTTAGTTTTTAAAGGTTCTACCCATACAAATTTAGAAAAGGTGTCTTCAGCGACTAGAATATAGATAAAACCGTTATTGATCTTTTTAAATTTATTAAAATCATTCGGCTTCGTCTTCGACTCTGTCTTTGTTCTTAAAGAATAGCTTGGATCTTCTGCTTTTCCTTTTGGTCTATAAAAAACATAAATATCTATTTGCCAAGTATCGTCAATACCTTTGTGTTGAAAGCGACGTGTTGGATATTTTTTCCTAGCGGATTTAAATAGTTCAAAAATTAAAATATCTTCTGGTGATTTAGAAAAATTATTTTTCTCTGATTGACAAATTCTGCAAGTAGATATTCTTCTCCTTTTTACAAACTTTGGTTCACCAATACTTTTAGTTTGTTTTTTACATTTTTTGCAATAATCCATTTAGTTACCATAATTTATAGACGAAAGGCAACTTTTGTCAGAACGGGGTTTTAAAAAACAATGAATCGCATACACGTTGGATACTATTAACAATTGATAATTTCAAAGAATTTTTATTAAAAAGATTTAAAGAAAGCGGACTAGTGTTTCGCATCGCCTGCGTCGGAATCAACAAACACAATCTCATGAATTGATCTATTATTTGTAATTTCCTTCTTACCTTTATAAATCATATTTAACGAATCTGGATAATAAAAATTGACGGACATATTTTTAAATCTATCTGGTAAAATTACTTTAATCTTATTATTCAAAATAACACCTAATTTACTTCCATATTGTGTATTAACATTTTCGAAATTTGTCACTGAATAGGGTGTATTAATTTCCAAGTCAACAAGTTTTTTATATTCTAAAGAATATCCACAACTGTTTAGTTTGTTTTTTAAGTCACTCATTTATATATTAAAAAAATCTTCATAATTTTATACCGAAAACTTAACTAGCATATAAAAAAAAATTGGAATTCTTAATAGATAAGGTTTATTATCGTTATAACCACCTAGATTTTCATCTGTGTTTACCTTTTCTTTTTTTATTCTAAAAGATAGAAGATCAAATTCTTTAACAGTAAAGGGTTTTGAAAGATCTATTGTTCCTTTATTACTACTAATATCCAAATCTTTCAAATTAGCCGTTGAGTAGAATTTTATAACTTCCACATTCATTGGTATTCTAAGAAATAGTTCACCATCAAAAGAAAAGTCAAGCAAAGTAACAGCCTTTTGTCCATGAACTTCTTTAACAAAATGAATTTTTCCTACAAATTGTAAAAAAGAATAATGAATTTTTTTCATGAATTCAGTTTCCAAGTTAATTAACCTTTCTCCGTAAATATCTAGTTGTTTTTTATTGACAACATCATGCTTATCAATTGCATCGGCAGTTTTAACTAATCTTCTATTACCAATATCAATATATCGTTTTTCTTTTTTGATCATATTATTCAGTTCAGGTTTAACAATTTTTAAAATACTTTCTGAATCATCTTTTCTAATCATATTACTGAGTTCCGGCTTAACAATTTTTAAAACGCTTTCTGAATCATCTTTTTTGATCATATTACTGAGTTCAGGTTTAACGATTTTTAAAATACTTTGAGAATCATCTTTTCTAATCATATTACTGACTTCCGGCTTAACAATTTTTAAAACGCTTTCTGAATCATCTTTTTTGATCATATTACTGAGTTCAGGTTTAACGATTTTTAAAATACTCTCTGAATCATCTTTTCTGATCATATTACTGAGTTCCGGCTTAACAATTTTTAAAACGCTTTCTGAATCATCTTTTTTGATCATGTTACTGAGTTCAGGTTTAACCATTTTTAAAACGGTTTCTGAATCATCTTTTTTGATCATATTATCGTTTGCTGACGCTAAATATTGTAAATTAACAGCATCGCCAGGATTTTCTGGTTGTTTTACATTAACTAATTTGTGTCCTGTGATATCATAATCGCCATTTTCTGTTAAATTAAACCCTATACCAGGTGGTCCTCTTGTTGATTTTCCACCTTTTTGTCTATTTTTTCTAAGAACGTATTCAGATGTCATCGTCTTTGACGACCTGCCAGTCATTTATTGGTGTAAAATTCTTTCTATATTTTATTTCAGGATTTTTGAAATCAATAGTTAAGCAATCAAAATTATTAATGTTATTTTCATAGTATTCCTTGACTTTCTTATCCAATCCTTTTTCTCTAAATATCAAGCTTATATCATTACCATCACATGATGGAAATATTGAAAGATAATTACATTGTAAACGAATTGATTTTGGTACTCTATACCAATCCTGCGTTATATAGATCATCGAAGCATTCATTTTTCTTCCTCGTATAGCTAAATCTATCAGTTTCTTTTGATCTTTTTCCGTTACGAAATCATCAACAATAATCAAATTTTGTTTATCTCTATCTAATTCGTCTACATTGACTATGTCTTCTATATCTGACGAAAAATCCGATTCAATTATATTTTGAATCGTTTCATCATCAAATACATTTTGTAATAATTGATAATAAGGTTCTTCTAAATCCTTTGCATACAAATAAAAAGTATCAAAAAATAAATATTTTAATAGATTGACAACAGTATTTGTTTTACCAGAACCGCTTCGTCCTATAATTATTAATATAAAAGGCCATTTTGGAGCTAATTTATTAATGTTGTAATGTTCTTTTTCATCGGTTTTAATAAAATGAATAGGCAAAGACGTATTCATTTATGTAACACAAATACGCACGCTTATCGCTAAACCGCGATAGCACAGAAGTTAAAGCGTCGCACTCCCAACATGAGCATTCATTTGCTGCGTGTTCGAATCCTGATGACGTCAAAAATAAAAACAAAAATAAAAGTTTCAAGTTGTAAAATAAAATTTCAAAACGAATCTAAAAATTCAAAACGAATCCAAAAATTCAAAAAAAATTTGAAGGGCCTTATGCAGACAGGAATCTACTTCAGTATGCAAAGTACTGTTAATTACTATTACTATTCCTTACTAGTCGCAGACCTGAGTCAGCTCCAGCTGACGCTAGATGGCAGCTGGATCAGACTTCGGTCTTTCATAATATATAAATGACTAATAACACTGATAGTAAAACTGAAATAATTGACGCTATTTTAAAAAATCGTGAAATAATTAAGAATAGGATTCATTTAAAACAATTTAAAGAACATTTAACGAAGGAAGAAATTAAAAAACTACAAAAACCTATAACTGACAAACTTGATAATATTACTGAATTTACGCAACAAATTCTTATGAGCGAAACGAATCCAAAAAATGTTTTAGCAATTGAGGAAGATGATGTAAACGAATCGGATAATTCGGACAAAGTCCTCATGAGCGCAGCGAATTTATTACCATTACCAAAATCACCTTCCTCAATAAGTTTAGATCCTAATAAAGATTTAAATTTTGATATTATTGAAAAACAATTTAAATTTGAAAAACCTTCACATTTATTATCGTTAGACATTAGAAGTCGAAATGCAAAAATTGATACGACGATACCCGAAATATCAACTAAATTGAAATCATTAAATGCGCACCTTACAAACGCAAAGAAATCACAAGAACAAGAAAAAATTGATAATTTACAATATGTGTATTCACAGTTGAAAAAATATAAAAGTGTTTTAGAAGATATTCGAAAAATTCCCTTCTATGAGAAGCAAACAGGAAGCGGCCAGATTCGACCTTCGGTCTTCAGCAGGCCATGCCTGATTTTTTCAGATCCGAATGAAATGGTAGAACGTGTTGATCTATTAATTGCGTCAAAAAATGCGGGAAATGATTCAATCGAGGTATATAATGAATGCGTAGAAATACTTGATAAATTGTTAAACCTGAAACTCATAAAAAAATCAGATCACAAAAAGATATTCTCTACGCTGCATGCGGAGCACTAGTCCACTTCGGTTTCGCCTCCGGAATCTTTCGATTCCCTCGGGAACTTTTGCCAGGCTTTTTTAAACTGAATAAATGAGCCTAATACACATTAGATCTAAAGAAAATGATTTTGAAATAAGTTATTCTGAAAACCCTATTAATTTATCTGGATTAAAAGGTGAAATTGCTTTAAAGACAGCAAGTCTCTGGTATAGTTGGGATAACATTACCGAAGAGTATAAAAATAACGAAATAAAATTTAGGCGAAGCCCTCATGAGCGAAGCGAATACAAGTCTGGTAAAAAGGCTCCGCAGACCGAACTCAAAAATAACGAAATCAAGAAAGACAGGCAAGGCGTGTCCAGAGTCGAAGACGAAGAACACGATAGAAATGAATCGGAGTGGAAAATATTAAAATTACCAAACGGTTTGTACGATGAAAATGAATTAAATAATTATATCCAAGAATATTTTGGAACGTTTGAAACACCCCCGTTTAATTTTGATGTAAATTATGCAACTAATCGTTTTATGCTAATTATACGCGACAAAGACTATGAAATTGACTTTTCCCACGGTAAGATACATGAGCTTTTAGGATTTGATAAAAAAATATATAAAGAAGGAATAAACTATGCAACAAAAATTGGTAACATCACCAAAGATATTGATCAAATCTTGATTCACTGCTCCCTAGTTTCATCTAGTTATCAAAATAATCTCAAAAGTGATGTTATATACGCTTTTACCCCAAATATTTCACCTAGATCTTTAATTAATATTGAACCGACGCATCCGAAATATTTACCAATTAATCGTACGGATTATATATTTAATATTCGCATTTCTGTTACAAATCAGCTAAATCAATTGATAAATTTTAATGGAGAGTGTTTAAATTTTGTTCTAGATATTCAGTAATTGTCATTGCTATTCTTTCCTGTAGAATAAATGGTACTTGTTGTTCATAGAAAACAATTATTTCCTAAACAATATGGGTTTGGTCTTAAATATCACAGAGATATTAGAGGTGGAAATATTTTTCAATCTATAAAAAAATTTGCTATACCAGCATTGGGTTTTTTATATCGTAATATATTAAAACCTTTTTGGAAAAATAATAAAGAAGATATCATTCAAGGTGTAACTTCAGGGCTTAAAAATATAGCGTCTACATACGTAAAATCGCCGCCCTTTTCTACTTATAAAGAAGAAATTATAAATCCTATTCTAAACAAAATGAAAGAAAAATCGTGGAATGAACATTTACGAGGCGACGGATTAAAAAAGGGGAAAGCTAATCGATTAACTAAAAAATCAAAGGATATCATTAAAAATCTGTTGAATGCTTAAGTTTCTTAAAAGACTTCGCCTTTGGCCTGCGGAGCCGTAGTCCCTTTCAGGGACGCTCTGGGGCTGATTTCATCAGACTTCGGCTTCGCCTCTGACTGGCTTTGCCAGGCTTCTTTTTATTTAAATAAATGGAAAGCGTTGTGGACAATTTATGGCGTATTGATGAAATGCCTGTAACCGATGAATCAACAAAAAGTTATACTTACAATGAAATAAGAGAAAGTAATATCAATGTGAAAGAACTTGAACAGTATACGCTCGAAACTAATATAAGTGGATGGAAACATTTATCAGGTGCTTATATTTTTGTCAAATCTAAAATTAAAAACAATCCAAATAATTATGCAACTATATCAAACAATGGGATAAATGATTTTGACTATGTGAGGCTATTCTATGAAGAGGTATTAATAGAAGAAACAAATTATGTGGGTGTTGCTACGTTAATTTCAAATCTGATTGAATTTTCTGGAGATGTTTCTGATACTTCAGCATCACAATTGTGTTGGTATCCAGACACAGCAGATTCAGCAGATACGTCTCAATACAAATATGAGGCACAAGATAAATCGGTAAAATTTAAAGATTTAGACGTTGATATAAAAACTATTATTTCAAAAATCACAAATAATTCTGCATTCAATAAAGGATATTTAGAGAGATGGTTGTTAACAAAAGATGAAAAAACTATTACAAAATTTATACCTTTATCTAAAATTTTCCGGTTTGTACGAGACTGTAACAAAGTTTTGAATGGAAAAATTCGTATCGAATTACGTAAAAATAGGGTAAAAAATATATTACACGCTAAAGTTGATGGAAATTATGATTATGAAATATCTGATATTAGTTTGTGGATCCCAATAGTTAAGCCCTCATTAGAAACTGAAAAAATGTTATCTTCATTATTAGTTAGCAAATCTAACTTTCTTTGTGGATGGAATGCGCTTAACTGTTACCGTAGTAATTTGTGGTCTTCTGGAAGTGGAAACTGGCGCGTTGTAAATAATCAAAATAAAATATCTAGAGTTTTTATAGTGTTTTCTAGAGCCGAACGAAACGATAATTTTACCAAGTCACTGATGATTTTTGATAATATGAATTTAGAAAGAATAAATATTAAAATCAATGGTACCCAACATCCTACTTATGAATATCAGGTGAATAATAGGGATTTACAACGCTTGTATGCAGCATTCCTTTCATGTAATTATAAAAAAGATTTGGATGAAGGCACGTGTGTTAGCTATAAAGATTTTTGTAACCTTTATTTAGTTGTTGCTTTTGATGTAACAAGAGAAAATGATGAAAATTTATTTAGTAAAACAAAATCATCTGAACTAGAAGTTAATTGGACATTAAAAGATTATCAAAATGTTAATTACTACATATATGCTGTAGTTGAATCTCAAAGAATTGCAAATATGAATATTATAGATGAAAAGATTTACTTGGAAATGAAGTAGAGGGTTTTTAATTTAAATAAATGACTGGCAAGGCCAGTCCTGTGTCAACCAAAGGGTCGAAGACGACGATGACTGAACCGAAAACAATGAATGATTATAGAGTATATTTATCACCCAATCAAATAAAGAAACTCCAAAGTTGTAAAGAAAAAAGAATAGATTGTAATATAAGATTCGATTTAACAGAAAGACCTAATAATACTATTAAATTAAGAGAAAATCAGATTGATGAAATTAAAAAGTGTAAAAAAGAAAAGAAAAAATATTGTAATATCAAATTTTCTCCAACACAGATAGGTGGATTTTTACCTGCTTTAATTCCTGCAGCGTTAGCTGTAGCCAAAGCATTGGGGTTAGGTGCTGCTGGTTATGCTGGTACTAAATTAGCACAAAAAACCTTTGGAGATGGTATAAAAAAGGATAAAAAAAACACAAAAAAGACGAAGACATATGGACAAGGAATAAAATTGATAGGAAAAAGGGGTTAAGTAATATAGAAATATCTAATATTATGAAAAATGAGAAGAATTCGTGTGAAACACTTCATGAGTCGAAGACGAATTCGGCTTTGCCTCATGAAGCTACGCGAAATTTTCGAGGTGTTTTTGCAATTGACATGTTACCAAAAAAAATTAGAAAAGATGAATCAGGCATAATTAATTTTCAACCTTCTAATTGTTATGGATCACACTGGGTATGTTACATAAACAAACCATATTTAAGACATATTTTATATTTTGACAGTTTTGGTATTTCTCCACCAGAAAAAATTAAAAAGTATTTATTAAGAAGTGGAAAAAATATTGCGTGGAATAGCACGCAGCTACAAATGAATTCTTCTGTTTTATGTGGTCATTACTGTATATATGTGATAATTAATGTCAACAGAGGCAAAGATTTTTATGATATATTATATTCTTTTAAACAGATACCGTGTCGTTTAAATGAGAAAACTACTATTTCAATATTCTGAATCAAAGATTCATCATGAACGTAATTAAAAAAATATATTATCTATATGTTATAAATGGAAACATATCTACAAAAACGCTTGTATGTATACAGAAAAAGTTACTTATATTTTTATAAAATTGGAATCGGATTATCTATTAGTAAATTATTATTTAGTGTATCGGGATTATCATCGTTAGCACTACCTCCACTAGTTTGTTTATCTCTTGGCGCAGGGGTAATAGAAATCTTAGATAAGAGGTTAAAAATATCAGAAAGAATTGAAGAATATAAGTTGGTTTATAAATTTTATCGACAGTTATTGCATTTATATAAGGCTGATAAAATAAATGAAAAAGAAATAAATTTACGTGAAGAGGAATTTGTCAGTAACTTTAACTATTTTCCTAGAGAGAAATACCTAGAAAAAGCCCACTTAAATGGTAATTGATGATTTTTGTTTAAATTCGGACGAAGCCTGGCAACGCCAGTCGAGGCCCAATGGGCGAGACCTCATGAGCGTAGCGAAATTTACACTATTAAATGAAATATTATATTATTCTTTTTCTATTTTTCGCTACTGTAAAAACTTCAGATGATGTTAATATTCGGACGAATGAATCGAAGATTCAGAGTTCAGCAAAGCCTTACGATGAATCGAAGATTCAGAGTTCAGCAAAGCCTTACGATGAATCGAAGATTCAGAGTTCAGCAAAGCCTTACGATGAATCGAAGATTCAGAGTTATTTAGAACAATTTGGCTATTTCGCGTCAGCGTCTACAAAACTTGGCAATGCCTCGCATGCTGAATCATTAATAGAAATAAATGAAGCATTAATTAGATTTCAAGAATATTACAATTTACCTGTTGATGGAACATTAAATCAAGAAACACTTGATTTGATTAAACAGCCGAGATGTGGAAATAAAGATAATCCAACAGCTTATAGAGTTCATTATCAAAAATGGAATAAAACAAATCTTAAATGGTATTTTTCGTTAGCTACAAACGAGATGAAAGAATTAGCACAAAAAGCCTTTGATCAATGGGAATCTGTTTCAAATTTAAAGTTTGAGTACTGGCACAGCCAGCCCAGCGCCGTAGGCGAGTACAATAGTGTTAAACCGGACATACTTATTTCATTTTCTAATACGCTGTTTCAACATAATCATAATTCAAGGTGTCAAAAAGGAATATGTTCTAGCAGTTTTGACGGAAAAGGTAATGTCTTAGCACATGGCTTCTTTCCAAATAATGATGAATGTCTAGGAATTCATTTTGATAAATCAGAAAATTGGTATTTTGGTGAATCAAGTAATACACCTGATGATCAAACTAATTTTTATACAGTATTATTACACGAAATCGGACATACATTAGGTATTGAGCACTCTGCCAATAATAATTCAATTATGTACGCATATTATAAAGGTGATATTGATAAATTAACTCGAGACGATATGTGGGCAATTCAATATTTATACGGAATACCTGAACGGTCAAAATATGAATCAATACCAACTACAACTACCACAACTACTACATCTACCACAACTAAAAAACCTATTACTTTGACTCCTAGAAAGACTGATTCATTACCTGATTTATGCAGCTTAAGTGAAACTATTAACACATTTTTAATAGCAAATCATAAATTATATATTTTCTACAAGAAATATGTCTGGATTGTTAATTTAAAAGACATGAGCTATGATAATAAACCAAAATTAATTACAGATTATTTAACTTTTTTACCAGATAATTTTCAAGAAATATCACAAATTTATCAGAGACCAGATGGAACTATTTTGTTAACAACAAACAACTTATATTATATTATTGATTTTCCTAATTTCGTTGTTAAAAACGGTTATAATGGAAGATCTATCACAAGTTTGGGTGTTCCTAGTGGAAAGAAAATTAATGCAATATTTAGTACTTATTCTGGTCAAACTTATATATTTTATGACAACACAATGTTTATACAATTTGATGAATGTCTGCTTAGACCTAAGAAACATGGTATGATAGCTGAATTGTTTTCTAGTATTCCTTCTAATGTTGATAAAGCCTTTAGATATATTAATGGAAAAATTTATTTCTTTAAAGACAATAATTACTACGAGTATCATGAATTTTTGCAAACGACAAAATCGTATAAATTTGATTTATCTATTTTTGGAATTAAATGTAGTATTATAGACAAGATTATGATTTTACTAAATAAACTTAGGTAAGGATGTATGGATTGTTGACTGGTTATCAACAGGTCCTAAAAGTTATTGTTATAAAACAAACACAGGTAAAGTTGTTTGTAAAATAAAAGGATTTACGCTAAATTATGAAACGTCCAAAAAGATTAATTCCGAAAGTATAAATAATATTTTAGAAAAGAAAGACAGTAAAATCAGTACGCAATATAAACGAATTACCAGAGATACTAAAACTAAGGAACTCTTAAATAAAATCGAAACAAAAGAATTTGGTTTTGTTTATGATAAGAGGGTTGTTTTAGAAAACTATGATACAATACCGTTTGGATATTAGCGTCAGCTGGAGCTGACATTCCGGCGAAGCCCTCATGAGCGAAGCGATTTTAAAATATGCCTTGAAAATCGGGGGTGTTTTCACGATTTTTGTGCTTTTCTGATTATCCTTGAAAATCGGGGTGTTTTTATGATTATTTGATGTTTTTTTAACTACCTGGAAAATCGGTGGTGTTTTAACGATTTTTGTGCTTTTTTGTTTACCCTTGAAAATCAGGGTGTTTTTACATTTTTTTGGTGTGTCTTGAACAGGCCCTCTTACTACTTTAGTCGTACATGAAAAATGCAAATAACTATTTTGTAGGAAATTTTATCAGCTTTAATTTTAGTAAAAAGATAAAAATTGATAGGAGTAACTGTTTTCGAGATATAAGCTAGAAATCAAAAAACTGTTACCTTAATTAAGCGCTTGCATATAAGCAAATTTAGTACTATTATTATTATTATTATTAATGTTATTGTTATTAATATGACGACTAAAAACGACTCTGAAGACTTTGGTGACCTTTATGTCTTCTCCTTTTTTCTCTACTAAAGTGTTAGACACAATTAATTTAGTTTAATTTTAGTTTTTCAAACATTTTATTTTAAAGCAAATTTTTGTTAATGATTATTTATATCCAACTCTATAACTCGCTTATGGTTGGTCTTACAAAAGAAATGCAAATAACTATTTTGTAGGAAATTTTATCGGCTTTAATTTTGAAAGAAAGATAAAAATTGATAGGAGTAATTGTTTTCGAGATATAAGCAAAAAACCAAAGTACAAACTGTTATAGTTACTGAACAAAAATGTAATTCAGTTTTCAATGTTTGAGACGAAGTCGAAAATGCAGCATTTAAAAACGACTATGAAGACTTCAGTGACTTATATGTCACCTCCTTTTTCTTCTAGTAAAGTATTGGACCTAATAAATTAAGTGTATTTTAAATCACAAAACATTTTCTGTTAAAGCACTTTTTTTTAAAATATTAATTATTTTCAAACTTATATCTCGCTTATGGTTAGTCTTACATGAAAAATGCAAATAACTATTTTGTAGAAAATTTTATCAGCTTTAATTTTGAAAGAAAGATAAAAATTGATAGAAGTAACAGTTTTTGAGATATAAGCAAAAAACCAATAAGAAAACTGTAACTGTTACTGAACAAAAATGTAATTCAGTTTTCAATGTTTGAGACGAAGACGAAAATGCAGCATTTAAAATCGACTCTGAAGACTTCAGTGACTTTTATGTCACCTCCTTTTTCTTCTAATAAAGTATTGGACCCAATAAATTAAGTGTATTTTAAATCACAAGACATTTTCTGTTAAAGCAATTTTTTTTTAAATATTAATTATTTTCAAACTTATATCTCGCTTATGGTTAGTCCTACATGAAAAATGCAAATTACTATTTTGTAGGAAATTTTATCAGCTTTAATTTTAGTAAAAAGATAAAAATTGATAGGAGTAACTGTTTTCGAGATGTAAGCAAGAGACCAAAAAACTGTTACCTTAATTAAGCGCTTGCATATAAGCAAATTTAGTACTAAAAACAACTCTCAAGACTTTGGTGACTTTTATGTCTTCTCATTTTTCCTCTACTAAAGACTAAAGTGTTAGACCCAATTAATTTAGTTTAATATCGGTTTTTCAAACATTTTATTTTAAAGCAAATTTTTGTTAAAGATTATTTATATCCAACTCTATAACTCGCTTATGGTTGGTCCTACAAAAAAATGCAAATAACTATTTTGTAGGAAATTTTATCAGCTTTAATTTTGAAAATAAGATAAAAATTGATAGGAGTAACTGTTTTCGAGATATAAGCAAGAAACCAAAAAACTGTTACCTTAATTAAGCGTTTGCATATAAGCAAATTTAGTACTTTTAGTATTATTATTATTAATGTTATTGTTATTAATATGACGACTAAAGACGACTCTGAAACATTTAGTGACTTTTATGTCTTCTCCTTTTTTCTCTACTAAAGTGTTAGACACAATTAATTTAGTTTAATTCCGGTTTTTCAAGCATTTTATTTTAAAGCAAATTTTTGTTAAATATTATTTATGTCCAACTCTATAACTCGTTTATGCTTGGTCCTACAAGAAAAATGTTAATAACTATTTTGTTGGAAATTTTATCAGCTTTAATTTTGAAAGAAAGATAAAATTTGATAGGAGTAACTGTTTTCGAGATATAAGCAAAAAACCAATAAGAAAACTGTAACTGTTACTGAAAAAAAATGTAATTCAGTTTTCAATGTTTGAGACGAAGACGAAAATGCAGCATTTAAAAACGACTCTGAAGACTTCAGTGACTTTTATGTCACCTTCTTTTTCTTCTAATAAAGTATTGGACCCAATAAATTAAGTGTATTTTAAATCACAAGACATCTTCTGTTAAAACACTTTTTTTTAATTATTAATTATTTAACTTATATCTCGCTTATGGTTAGTTCTACATAAAAAATGCAAATAACTATTTTGTAGGAAATTTTATCACCTTTAATTTTGGTGAAAAAGTAAAAATTGATAGGAGTAACTGTTTTCGAGATATAAGCAAAAAACAAAAAAACTGTTACCTTAATTAAGCGCTTGCATATAAGCAAATTTAGTACTACTAGTATTGTTATTATAAATGTTATTGTTATTAATATGACGACTAAAGACAACTCTAAGACTTTTGTGACTTTTATGTCTCCTCCTTTTTCCTCTACTAAAGTGTTAGACACAATTAATTTAGTTTAATTTCAGTTTTTCAAACCTTTTATTTTAAAGCTAATTTTTGTTAAATATTAAAAACTATAAAATGGCTTAGATTGCCTAAAAACACAGATCACACATGATCTTTTGCATAGAAATGAGAAAACGCTCATGTAACACACAAAATAAGCTCCATTTTTCCTTATTAAAAGTATTATTATTATTATTACTTTTGTTACTATTACTATTATTATTATTATTATTAATATTATTATTATTACTGTTATTATTATAATTATTATTATTATTATTATTACTTTTGTTACTATTACTATTATTATTATTATTATTATTAATATTATTATTATTATTATTATTATTATTATTATTATTATTAACTTTTGTATAGTAAATGTTTTTATACCAGTTTTAAAATGAGTTATTAATTTTAGACAATTTCTTGCCTAAAAACACAGATCACAGATGATTTCTTGCATAGAAATGAGAAAACACTCAAATAACACACAAAATAAGCTTCATTTTTGCTTAGAAAACTAAGCTTACTTTTATTACTATTATTATTTTTATTATTATTATTATTGTTATTATTATTATTATTATTATTAAAAACTTATATTAAACAGACAGAAAACGTCGTATTCTGACACAAAAAAACGAATTACGTTATAGACTTGACGAGAACGGCGTATCTCGGACTCTGATAGGACTCTTATAGGGTCAAAAAGTATCAGTTTGGATTAAAACAAATTATTTTTGTTGACTCTCAGTCTGAATTGTTCATCATTTCAAACAAAAACGGCTTATTTTAGACGAACTTTTGCTTTGAACAAGAAAACTTACATCGAACAAACTAAAAACGTATTAATCTGGCATAAAAGAGCAATTTATGTATCACTTTGGATAAAGGCAGCTAATCCTATTCGTTTCATTGCCTAAACTAGACAAAATTGTTAAAAAATCTAACAAAAACGCTGTATTCTAGCACAAAATACTAATTGCATTATAGTTTTGACGAGAATACCTTATTTGGAATAATTCTATGCTTCCAAACGAGTAAATTTTTATTAAACAGATGCCAAACATCATGTTTTGTCCTATAAAGACATTTTATATTGCAGTTTGTATTAAAACAAAATATTTTCGTTGATTCTTTGTTAGAAGCAGCAAACCTAACATTAAAGAATCTGAAAACTTTGTATTCGGACACAAACCACCGAATTTTGTATCAGTTAGACAAAAACGGTTGATTTTCGACAATATTTTGCTTTCAACAAGAAAACTTACATCAAACTGACTTAAAACGTCTTATTTTAGCACAAAACAAAAGATTTGCGTTATAGTCTTAAAGCTGATTCATGCCACAGTTTGGATAAAAACCAATTATTTTTGTTAATTCATTGTTACAAACAAGAAACCTTACATCAAAGAAACTGAAAACCCTTTATTCAGGCACAGAAATTCGAATTACGTTTCAGTCTATACAAAAACTGCTTATTTTAGACGATCCTTTGTTTTGAACACGAAAACTTACATTAAAAAGATTAAAAACGTCTTATTCTGGCTGAAAACTGCAAATTATATATTACTCTAGATAAAAGCAATTTATCCTGATTACTCCTTTGCTTAGAATAGAGCAAACTTGTATAAAACTTAATGAAAACTTTAAATTTCGTCTCAAAGAAATAATTTACGTTATAGTTTTGACCAGCACTGTTTATTTCAAACGAATTTATGATTCGAAACTAATGAACTTTTATGGGGCAGATGCAAAACTACATATTACAATGTAAAGCGTTGTTTTAAAGCAAAGTATTACCTTTTGCAACAAGAAATTTCACGTCAAAGAAACTGAAAACTTCGTATCCATGCATAAATATCGAATTACGTATCAGTTTAGGCAAATACAGCTTATTTTAAACGATTCCTTGCTATAAACAAGAAAAATTTTATCAAGCATATTGAAAACGTCTTATTCTCGAAAATAAGAGCAAATTATGTATCAGTTTTAACAAAAGCGGATTACTCTGTTTGATTCTATGCTTAGAGTAGAGTAAACTACTATAAAACGTAATGAAAACTCTATATTCAAGCTCAAAAGAACAAATTACGTTATAGTTTTGACAAAAAAAAATATTCCGGACGATTACATACTTCGAAGTAACCAAACTTTAATTGAACAAGTGCAAAAGCTAATACTTTGCTTTAAAATAACGATTTATGTGGTAATATGGTATTTCGCATCTGTCCTATGAAAGTTTACTCGTTTCGCTCCATTGAATCATTCGAAATA
>NC_087395.1:12425000-12435000 GCF_031307605.1 Tribolium castaneum | reverse complement strand
TTCATGTAGAACTAACCATAAACGAGATATAAGTTTGAAAATAATTAATAATTAAAAAAAAATGTGCTTTAACAGAAAATGTCTTGTGATTTAAAATACACTTAATTTATTGGGTCCAATACTCAATTAGTAGAAAAAAGAGGTGACAGTAAATGCTGCATTTTTGTCTTCGTCTCAAACATTGAAAACTGAATTACATTTTTTTTCAGTAACAGTTACAGTTTTCTTATTGGTTTTTTGCTTATATCTCGAAAACAGTTACTCCTATCAAATTTTATCTTTCTTTCAAAATTAAAGCTGATAAAATTTCCAACAAAATAGTTATTTACATTTTTCTTGTAGGACCAAGCATAAACGAGTTATAGAGTTGGATATAAATAATATTTAACAAAAATTTGCTTTAAAATAAAATGCTTGAAAAACCGGAATTAAACTAAATTAACTGTGTCTAACACTTTAGTAGAGGAAAAAGGAGAAGACATAAAAGTCACTAAATGTTTCAGAGTCGTCTTTAGTCGTCATATTAATAACAATAACATTAATAATAATAATACTAATAGTACTAAATTTGCTTATATGCAAACGCTTAATTAAGGTAACAGTTTTTTGGTTTCTTGCTTGTATCTCGAAAACAGTTACTCCTATCAATTTTTATCTTTTTTTCAAAATTAAAGCTGATAAAATTTCCTACAAAATAGTTATTTGCATTTTTTTGTAGGACCAACCATAAGCGAGTTATAGAGTTGGATATAAATAATCGTTAACAAAAATTTGCTTTAAAATAAAATGTTTGAAAAACTGATATTAAACTAAATTAATTGGGTATAACACTTTAGTTGAGGAAAAAGGAGAAGACATAAAAATCACCAAAGTCTTCAAAGTTGTTTTTAGTACTAAATTTGCTTATATGCAAGCGCATAATTAAGGTAACAGTTTTTTGGTTTCTTGCTTATTTCTCGAAAACAGTTACTTCTATCAATTTTTATCTTTTTACTAAAATTAAAGATGATAAAATTTCCTACAAAATAGTAATTTGCATTTTTCATGTAGGACTAACCTTAAGCGAGATAGAAGTTTGAAAATAATTAATATTTAAAAAAAAAGTGCTTTAACAGAAAATGTCTTGTGATTTAAAATACACTTAATTTAATGGGTCCAATATTTTATTAGAAGAAAAAGGAGGTGACATAAAAGTCACTGAAGTCTTCATAGTCGATTTTAAATGCTGTATTTTCGTCTTTGTCTCAAACATTGAAAACTGAATTACATTTTTGTTCAGTAACAGTTACAGTTTTCTTATTGGTTTTTTGCTTATATCTCGAAAACAGTTACTCCTATCAATTTTTATCTTTCTTTCAAAATTAAAGCTGATAAAATTTCCTACAAAATAATTATTTGCATTTTTTTGTAGGACCAACCATAAGCGAGTTATAGAGTTGGATATAAATAATCTTTAACAAAAATTTGCTTTAAAATAAAATGTTTGAAAAACCGATATTAAACTAAATTAATTGTGTCTAACACTTTAGTTGAGGAAAAAGGAGAAGACATAAAAGTCACCAAAGTCTTGAGAGTCGTTTTTAGTCGTCATATTAATAACAATAACATTAATAATAATAATACTAATATTACTAAATTTGTTTATATGCAAGCGCTTAATTAAGGTAACAGTTTCTTGCTTATATCTCGAAAACAGTTACTCCTATCAATTTTTATCTTTTTACTAAAATTAAAGCTGATAAAATTTCCTACAAAATAGTTATTTGCATTTTTCATGTACAACTAACCATAAGCGAGATATACGTTAAATAATTAATAATTAAAAAAAAATGTGCTTTAACAGAAAATGTCTTGTGATTTAAAATACACTTAATTTATTGGGTCCAATACTCAATTAGTAGAAAAAAGAGGTGACAGTAAATGCTGCATTTTTGTCTTCGTCTCAAACATTGAAAACTGAATTACATTTTTTTTCAGTAACAGTTACAGTTTTCTTATTGGTTTTTTGCTTATATCTCGAAAACAGTTACTCCTATCAAATTTTATCTTTCTTTCAAAATTAAAGCTGATAAAATTTCCAACAAAATAGTTATTTACATTTTTCTTGTAGGACCAAGCATAAACGAGTTATAGAGTTGGATATAAATAATATTTAACAAAAATTTGCTTTAAAATAAAATGCTTGAAAAACCGGAATTAAACTAAATTAACTGTGTCTAACACTTTAGTAGAGGAAAGAGGAAAAGACATAAAAGTCACTAAATGTTTCAGAGTCGTCTTTAGTCGTCATATTAATAACAATAACATTAATAATAATAATACTAATAGTACTAAATTTGCTTATATGCAAACGCTTAATTAAGGTAACAGTTTTTTGGTTTCTTGCTTGTATCTCGAAAACAGTTACTCCTATCAATTTTTATCTTTTTTTCAAAATTAAAGCTGATAAAATTTCCTACAAAATAGTTATTTGCATTTTTTTGTAGGACCAACCATAAGCGAGTTATAGAGTTGGATATAAATAATCGTTAACAAAAATTTGCTTTAAAATAAAATGTTTGAAAAACCGATATTAAACTAAATTAATTGGGTATAACACTTTAGTTGAGGAAAAAGGAGAAGACATAAAAATCACCAAAGTCTTCAAAGTTGTTTTTAGTACTAAATTTGCTTATATGCAAGCGCATAATTAAGGTAACAGTTTTTTGGTTTCTTGCTTATTTCTCGAAAACAGTTACTCCTATCAATTTTTATATTTTACTAAAATTAAAGATGATAAAATTTCCTACAAAATAGTAATTTGCATTTTTCATGTAGGACTAACCTTAAGCGAGATAGAAGTTTGAAAATAATTAATATTTAAAAAAAAAGTGCTTTAACAGAAAATGTCTTGTGATTTAAAATACACTTAATTTAATGGGTCCAATATTTTATTAGAAGAAAAAGGAGGTGACATAAAAGTCACTGAAGTCTTCATAGTCGATTTTAAATGCTGTATTTTCGTCTTTGTCTCAAACATTGAAAACTGAATTACATTTTTGTTCAGTAACAGTTACAGTTTTCTTATTGGTTTTTTGCTTATATCTCGAAAACAGTTACTCCTATCAATTTTTATCTTTCTTTCAAAATTAAAGCTGATAAAATTTCCTACAAAATAATTATTTGCATTTTTTTGTAGGACCAACCATAAGCGAGTTATAGAGTTGGATATAAATAATCTTTAACAAAAATTTGCTTTAAAATAAAATGTTTGAAAAACCGATATTAAACTAAATTAA
Source organism: Tribolium castaneum (assembly GCF_031307605.1). Taxonomy (NCBI): domain Eukaryota; kingdom Metazoa; phylum Arthropoda; class Insecta; order Coleoptera; family Tenebrionidae; genus Tribolium; species Tribolium castaneum. Next base: position 12,431,722 of record NC_087395.1, on the reverse strand, counting down.
TTGTGTCTAACACTTTAGTTGAGGAAAAAGGAGAAGACATAAAAGTCACCAAAGTCTTGAGAGTCGTTTTTAGTCGTCATATTAATAACAATAACATTAATAATAATAATACTAATATTACTAAATTTGTTTATATGCAAGACTTAATTAAGGTAACAGTTTCTTGCTTATATCTCGAAAACAGTTACTCCTATCAATTTTTATCTTTTTACTAAAATTAAAGCTGATAAAATTTCCTACAAAATAGTTATTTGCATTTTTCATGTACAACTAACCATAAACGAGATATAAGTTTGAAAATAATTAATAATTAAAAAAAAATGTGCTTTAACAGAAAATGTCTTGTGATTTAAAATACACTTAATTTATTGGGTCCAATACTCAATTAGTAGAAAAAAGAGGTGACAGTAAATGCTGCATTTTTGTCTTCGTCTCAAACATTGAAAACTGAATTACATTTTTTTTCAGTAACAGTTACAGTTTTCTTATTGGTTTTTTGCTTATATCTCGAAAACAGTTACTCCTATCAAATTTTATCTTTCTTTCAAAATTAAAGCTGATAAAATTTCCAACAAAATAGTTATTTACATTTTTCTTGTAGGACCAAGCATAAACGAGTTATAGAGTTGGATATAAATAATATTTAACAAAAATTTGCTTTAAAATAAAATGCTTGAAAAACCGGAATTAAACTAAATTAACTGTGTCTAACACTTTAGTAGAGGAAAAAGGAGAAGACATAAAAGTCACTAAATGTTTCAGAGTCGTCTTTAGTCGTCATATTAATAACAATAACATTAATAATAATAATACTAATAGTACTAAATTTGCTTATATGCAAACGCTTAATTAAGGTAACAGTTTTTTGGTTTCTTGCTTGTATCTCGAAAACAGTTACTCCTATCAATTTTTATCTTTTTTTCAAAATTAAAGCTGATAAAATTTCCTACAAAATAGTTATTTGCATTTTTTTGTAGGACCAACCATAAGCGAGTTATAGAGTTGGATATAAATAATCGTTAACAAAAATTTGCTTTAAAATAAAATGTTTGAAAAACCGATATTAAACTAAATTAATTGGGTATAACACTTTAGTTGAGGAAAAAGGAGAAGACATAAAAATCACCAAAGTCTTCAAAGTTGTTTTTAGTACTAAATTTGCTTATATGCAAGCGCATAATTAAGGTAACAGTTTTTTGGTTTCTTGCTTATTTCTCGAAAACAGTTACTCCTATCAATTTTTATATTTTACTAAAATTAAAGATGATAAAATTTCCTACAAAATAGTAATTTGCATTTTTCATGTAGGACTAACCTTAAGCGAGATAGAAGTTTGAAAATAATTAATATTTAAAAAAAAAGTGCTTTAACAGAAAATGTCTTGTGATTTAAAATACACTTAATTTAATGGGTCCAATATTTTATTAGAAGAAAAAGGAGGTGACATAAAAGTCACTGAAGTCTTCATAGTCGATTTTAAATGCTGTATTTTCGTCTTTGTCTCAAACATTGAAAACTGAATTACATTTTTGTTCAGTAACAGTTACAGTTTTCTTATTGGTTTTTTGCTTATATCTCGAAAACAGTTACTCCTATCAATTTTTATCTTTCTTTCAAAATTAAAGCTGATAAAATTTCCTACAAAATAATTATTTGCATTTTTTTGTAGGACCAACCATAAGCGAGTTATAGAGTTGGATATAAATAATCTTTAACAAAAATTTGCTTTAAAATAAAATGTTTGAAAAACCGATATTAAACTAAATTAATTGTGTCTAACACTTTAGTTGAGGAAAAAGGAGAAGACATAAAAGTCACCAAAGTCTTGAGAGTCGTTTTTAGTCGTCATATTAATAACAATAACATTAATAATAATAATACTAATATTACTAAATTTGTTTATATGCAAGCGCTTAATTAAGGTAACAGTTTCTTGCTTATATCTCGAAAACAGTTACACCTATCAATTTTTATCTTTTTACTAAAATTAAAGCTGATAAAATTTCCTACAAAATAGTTATTTGCATTTTTCATGTACAACTAACCATAAACGAGATATAAGTTTGAAAATAATTAATAATTAAAAAAAAATGTGCTTTAACAGAAAATGTCTTGTGATTTAAAATACACTTAATTTATTGGGTCCAATACTCAATTAGTAGAAAAGAGAGGTGACAGTAAATGCTGCATTTTTGTCTTCGTCTCAAACATTGAAAACTGAATTACATTTTTTATCAGTAACAGTTATTGGTTTTTTGCTTATATCTCGAAAACAGTTACTCCTATCAAATTTTATCTTTCTTTCAAAATTAAAGCTGATAAAATTTCCAACAAAATAGTTATTTACATTTTTCTTGTAGGACCAAGCATAAACGAGTTATAGAGTTGGATATAAATAATATTTAACAAAAATTTGCTTTAAAATAAAATGCTTGAAAAACCGGAATTAAACTAAATTAACTGTGTCTAACACTTTAGTAGAGGAAAAAGGAGAAGACATAAAAGTCACTAAATGTTTCAGAGTCGTCTTTAGTCGTCATATTAATAACAATAACATTAATAATAATAATACTAATAGTACTAAATTTGCTTACATGCAAACGCTTAATTCAGGTAACAGTTTTTTGTTTTTTTGCTTATAGCTCGAAAACAGTTACTCCTATAAATTTGACTAATCATAAGCGAAATATAAGTTTGAAAATAATTAATATTTAAAAAAAAAGTGCTTTAACAGAAAATGTCTTGTGATTTAAAATACACTTAATTTATTGGGTCCAATACTTTATTAGAAGAAAAAAGAGGTGACAGAAAAGTCACTGAAGTTTTTAGAGTCGTTTGTAAATGCTGCATTTTCGTCTTCGTCTCAAACATTGAAAACTGAATTACATTTTTGTTCAGTAACTGTAACAGTTTTCACTTTTGTTTTTTGCTTATATCTCGAAGACATTTACTCTTATCAATTTTTATCTTTCTTTCAAAATTAAAGCTGATAAAATTTCCTACAAAATAGTTATTTGCATTTCTTTTGTAAGACCAACCATAAGCAAGTTATAGAGTTGGATATAAACAATCTTTAACAAAAATTTGCTTTAAAATAAAATGTTTGAAAAACCGAAATTAAACTAAATTAATTGGGTCTAACACTTTAGTAGAGGAAAAAGAAGAAGACATAAAAGTCACCAAAGTCTTCAGAGTCGTTTTTAGTCGTCAAATTAATAACAATAACATTAATAAATATAATACTAATATTACTAAATTTGCTTACATGCAAACGCTTAATTCAGGTAACAGTTTTTTGTTTTTTTGCTTATAGCTCGAAAACAGTTACTCCTATAAATTTGACTAATCATAAGCGAAATATAAGTTTGAAAATAATTAATATTTAAAAAAAAAGTGCTTTAACAGAAAATGTTTTGTGATTTAAAATACACTTAATTTATTGGGTCCAATACTTTATTAGAAGAAAAAAGAGGTGACAGAAAATTCACTGAAGTCTTCAGAGTCGATTTTAAATGCTGCATTTTCGTCTTCGTCTCAAACATTGAAAACTGAATTACATTTTTGTTCAGTAACAGTTACAGTTTTCTTAATGGTTTTTTGCTTATATCTCGAAAACTGTTACTCCTATCAATTTTTATCTTTCTTTCAAAATTAAAGCCGATAAAATTTTCTACAAAATAGTTATTTGCATTTTTCCTGTAGGACCAACCATATGCGAGTTATAGAGTTGGATATGAATAATATTTAACAAAAATTTGCTTTAAAATAAAATGTTTGAAAAACTGAAATTAAACTAATTTAATTGTGTCTAACCCTTTGGTAGAGGAAAAAGGAGAAGACATAAAAGTCACTAAATGTTTTAGAGTCGTCTTTAATCGTCATATTAATAACAATAACATTAATAATAATAATACTAAAAGTACTAAATTTGCTTATATGCAAACGCTTAATTAAGGTAACAGTTTTTTGGTTTCTTGCTTATATCTCGAAAACAGTTACTCCTATCAATTTTTATATTTTTACTAAAATTAAAGCTGATAAAATTTCCTACAAAGTAGTAATTTGCATTTTTTATGTAGGACTAACCATAAGCGAGGTATAAGTTTGAAAATAATTAATATTTAAAAAAAAAGTGCTTTAACAGAAAATGTCTTGTGATTTAAAATACACTTAATTTATTGGGTCCAATACTTTATTAGAAGAAAAAAGAGGTGACAGAAAAGTCACTGAAGTCTTCAGAGTCGATTTTAAATGCTACATTTTCGTCTTCGTCTCAAACATTGAAAACTGAATTACATTTTTGTTCAGTAACAGTTACAGTTTTCTTATTGGTTTTTTGCTTATATCTCGAAAACTGTTACTCCTATCAATTTTTATCTTTCTTTCAAAATTAAAGCTGTTAAAATTTTCTACAAAATCGTTATTTGCATTTTTCCTGTAGGACCAACCATATGCGAGTTATAGAGTTGGATATGAATAATATTTAACAAAAATTTGCTTTAAAATAAAATGTTTGAAAAACTGAAATTAAACTAATTTAATTGTGTCTAACACGTTAGTAGAGGAAAAAGAAAAAGACATAAAGGTCACTAAAGGTTTCAGAGTCGTCTTTAGTCGTCATATTAATAACAATAACATTAATAATAATAATACTAATAGTACTAAATTTGCTTATATGCAATCGCTTAATTAAGGTAACAGTTTTTTGGTTTCTTGCTTATATCTCGAAAACAGTTACTCCTATCAATTTTTATCTTTTTACTAGAATTAAAGCTGATAAAATTTCCTACAAAGTAGTTATTTGCATTTCTCATGTAGGACTAACCATAAGCGAGATATAAGTTTGAAAATAATTAATATTTAAAAAAAAGTGCTTTAACAGAAAATGTTTTGTGATTTATAATACACTTAATTTATTGGGTCCAATACTTTATTAGAAAAAAAAGGAGGTGACATAAAAGTCGCTGAAGTCTTCAGAGTCGTTTTTAAATGCTGCATTTTCGTCTTCCTCTCAAACATTGAAAACTGAATTACATTTTTGTTCAGTAACTGTAACAGTTTTTACTTTGGTTTTTTGCTTATATCTCGAAAACAATTACTCCTATCAATTTCTTTCTTTCTTTCAAAATTAAAGCTGATAAAATTTCCTACAAAATAGTTATTTGCATTTCTCATGTAGGACTAACCATAAGCGAGATATAAGTTTGAAAATAATTAATATTTAAAAAAAAAGTGCTTTAACAGAAAATGTCTTGTGATTTAAAATATACTTAATTTATTGGGTCCAATACTTTATTAGAAGAAAAAGGAGGTGACATAAAAGTCACTGAAGTCTTCAGAGTCGTTTTTCAATGCTGCATTTTCGTCTTCGTCTCAAACATTGAAAACTGAATTACATTTTTGTTCAGTAACAGTTACAGTTTTCTTATTGGTTTTTTGCTTATATCTCGAAAACAGTTACACCTAACAAATTTTATCTTTCTTTCAAAATTAAAGCTGATAAAATTTCTAACAAAGAAATTATTTGCATTTTTCTTGTAGGACCAAGCATAAGCGAGTTATAGAGATGGATATAAATAATATCTAACAAAAATTTGCTTTAAAATAAAATGTTTGAAAAACTGAAATTAAACTAAATTAATTGTGCCTAACACTTTAGTGGAGGAAAAAGGAGAAGACATAAAAGTCTCTAAAGGTTTCAGAATCGTCTTTAGTCGTCATATTAATAACAATAACATTAATAATAATAAAACTAATAGTACTAAATTTGCTTATATGCAAACGCTGAATTAAGGTAACAGTTTTTTGGTTTCTTGCTTATATCTGGAAAACAGTTACTCCTATCAATTTTTATCTTTTTTTCAAAATTAAAGCTGATAACATTTCCTACAAAATAGTTATTTGCATTTTTTTGTAGGACCAACCATAAGCGAGTTATAGAGTTGGATATAAATAATCTTTAACAAAAATTTGCTTTAAAATAAAATGTTTGAAAAACCGATATTAAACTAAATTAATTGGATCTAACACTTTAGTATAGGAAAAAGGAGAAGACATAAAAGTCACCAAAGTCTTCAAAGTTGTTTTTAGTACTAAATTTGCTTATATGCAAGCGCTTAATTAAGGTAACAGTTTTTTGGTTTCTTGCTTATATCTCGAAAACAGTTACTCCTATCAATTTTTATCTTTTCACTAAAATTAAAGCTGATAAAATTTCCTACAAAATAGTTATTTGCATTTTTCATGTAGGACTAACCATAAGCGAGATATAAGTTTGAAAATAATTAATATTTAAAAAAAAGTGCTTTAACAGAAAATGTCTTGTGATTTAAAATACACTTAATTTATTGGGTCCTATACTTTATTAGAAGAAAAAGGAGGTGACATATAAGTCACTGAAGTCTTCAGAGTCGTTTTTAAATGCTGCATTTTCGTCTTCGTCTCAAACATTGAAAACTGAATTACATTTTTGTTCAGTAACAGTTACAGTTTTCTTATTGGTTTTTTGCTTATATCTCGAATACAGTTACTCTTTTCAAATTTTATCTTTCTTCCAAAATTAAAGCTGATAAAATTTCCAACAAAATAGTTATTTACATTTTTCTTGTAGGATCAAGCATAAACGAGTTATAGAGTTGGACATAAATAATATTTAACAAAAATTTGCTTTAAAATAAAATGCTTGAAAAACCGAAATTAAACTAAATTAATTCTGTCTAACA
>NC_087395.1:12415000-12420000 GCF_031307605.1 Tribolium castaneum | reverse complement strand
GAAAACTGCAAATTATATATTACTCTAGATAAAAGCAATTTATCCTGATTACTCCTTTGCTTAGAATAGAGCAAACTTGTATAAAACTTAATGAAAACTTTAAATTTCGTCTCAAAGAAATAATTTACATTGTAGTTTTGACCAGCACTGTTTATTTCAAACGAATTTATGATTCGAAACTAATGAACTTTTATGGGGCAGATGCAAAACCACATATTACCATATAAAGCGTTGTTTTAAAGCAAAGTATTACCTTTTGCAACAAGAAATTTCACGTCAAAGAAACTGAAAACTTCGTATCCATGCATAAATATGAAATTACGTATCAGTTTAGGCAAATACAGCTTATTTTAAACGATTCCTTGGTATAAACAAGAAAAATTTTATCAAGCATATTGAAAACGTCTTATTCTCGAAAATAAGAGCAAATTATGTATCAGTTTTAACAAAAGCGGATTACTCTGTTTGATTCTATGCTTAGAGTAGAGTAAACTACTATAAAACGTAATGAAAACTCTATATTCAAGCTCAAAAGAACAAATTACGTTATAGTTTTGGCAAAAAAAAATATTTCGGACGATTACATACTTAGAAGTAAGCAAACTTTAATTGAACAAGTGCAAAAGCTAATACTTTGCTTTAAAATAACGATTTATGTGGTAATATGGTATTTTGCATCTGTCCTATAAAGGTTTACTCGTTCCGCTCCATTGAATCATTCGAAATAAATTATTTTGACACAACAACAACGAAAATAATTTGTTTTTGTTTAAACTGTAACATAAGTCGCTCTTATAAAACGAACTAAGACGTTTGGCATCTGTTTATTGAAAGTTTTCTCGTTTGGGGGCATAAAATCGTTTGAAATTAACAGTTCTGGTCAAAACTATAACGTAAATTATTTCTTTGTATCACTTTAAAGATTTGCGTTATAGTCTTGACGAGAACTGTTAATTTCAAACGATTCTATGCTTTGAAACCAGTATACTTTCACAGAACAGAGGCAAAACGTCTGATTTCGCCTTTAAAAAACGATTTATGTCACAGTTTGGATTAAAACCAATGATTTTCGTTTATTCATTGTTACAAACAAGAAACCTTACATCAAAGAAACTGAAAACCTCTTATTCAGGCCCAAAAAATCAAATTACGTTTCAGTCTAGACACAAATTGCTTATTTTAGACGATTCTTTCTTTTGAACACGAAAACTTACATTAAAAAGATTAAAAACGTCTTATTCTGGCTCAAAACTGCAAATTATGTATTACTTTGGATAAAAGCAGTTTATCCTGATTACTCCTTTGCTTAGAATAGAGCAAACTTGTATAAAACTTAATGAAAACTTTAAATTTCGTCTCAAAGAAATAATTTACGTTATAGTTTTGACCAGAACTGTTAATTTCAAACGATTTTATGCCTCCAAACGAGAAAACTTTCACTAAACAAATGCCAAACGTCTTAGTTCGTTTTATAAAAGCGACTTATGATACAGTTTAAACAAAAACAAATTATTTTCGTTGTTGTTGTCTTAAAATAATTTATTTCGAGTGATTCAATGGAGCGAAACGAGTAAACTTTTATAGGACAGATGCAAAATACCATATTACCACATAAATCGTTATTTTAAAGCAAAGTATTAGCTTTTGCACTTGTTCAATTATAGTTTGCTTACTTCGAAGTATGTAATCGTCCGGAATATTTTTTTTTGTCAAAACTATAACGTAATTTGTTCTTTTGAGCTTGAATATAGAGTTTTCATTACGTTTTAAAGTAGTTTACTCTACTCTAAGCATAGAATCAAACAGAGTAATCCGCTTTTGTTAAAACTGATACATAATTTGCTCTTATTTTCGAGAATAAGACGTTTTCAATATGCTTGATAAAATTTTTCTTGTTTATAGCAAGGAATCGTTTAAAATAAGCTGTATTTGCCTAAACTGATACGTAATTCGATATTTATACATGGATACGAAGTTTTCAGTTTCTTTGACGTGAAATTTCTTGTTGCAAAAGGTAATACTTTGCTTTAAAACAACGCTTTATATGGTAATATGTGGTTTTGCATCTGCCCCATAAAAGTTCATTAGTTTCGAATCATAAATTCGTTTGAAATAAACAGTGCTGGTCAAAACTACAATGTAAATTATTTCTTTGAGACGAAATTTAAAGTTTTCATTAAGTTTTATACAAGTTTGCTCTATTCTAAGCAAAGGAGTAATCAGGATAAATTGCTTTTATCTAGAGTAATATATAATTTGCAGTTTTCAGCCAGAATAAGACGTTTTTAATCTTTTTAATGTAAGTTTTCGTGTTCAAAACAAAGAATCGTCTAAAATAAGCAGTTTTTGTCCAGACTGAAACGTAATTCGAATTTCTGTGCCTGAATAAGGGGTTTTCAGTTTCTTTGTAACAATGAATTAACATAAATAGTTGGTTTTTATCCAAACTGTGGCATGAATCAGCTTTAAGACTATAACGCAAATCTTTTGTTTTGTGCTAAAATAAGACGTTTTTAGTCAGTTTGATGTAAGTTTTCTTGTTGAAAGCAAAATATTGTCGAAAATCAACCGTTTTTGTCTAAACTGATACAAAATTCGGTGGTTTGAGTCCGAATACAAAGCATAGAATCATTCCAAATAAGGTATTTTCGTCAAAACTATAATGTAATTAGTATTTTGTGCTAGAATACAGCGTTTTTGTTAGATTTTTTAACAATTTTGTCTATTTTAGGCAATGAAACAAATAGGATTAGCTGCCTTTATCTAAAGTGATACATAAATTTCTCTTTTATGCCAGATTAATACGTTTTTAGTCTGTTCGATGTAAGTTTTCTTGTTCAAAGCAAAAGATCGTCTAAAATAAGCCGTTTTTGTTTGAACTGATGAACAATTCAGACTGAGAGTCAACAAAAATAATTTATTTTAATCCAAACTGATACTTTTTGACCCTATAAGAGTCCTATAAGAGTCCGAGATACGCCGTTCTCGTCAAGTCTATAACGTAATTCGTTTTTTTGTGGCAGAATACGACGTTTTCTGTCTGTTTAATATAAGTTTTTAATAATAATAATAATAATAATAATAATAAAAATAATAATAGTAATAAAAGTAAGCTTAGTTTTCTAAGCAAAAATGAAGCTTATTTTGTGTGTTATATGAGCGTTTTCTCATTTCTATGCAAGAAATCATCTGTGATCTGTGTTTCTAGGCAAGAAATTGTCTAAAATTAATAACTCAATTCAAAACTGGTATAAAAACATTTACTATACAAAAGTTAATAATAATAATAATAATAATAATAATAATAATAATAATAATAGTAATAATAATAATAATAATAAAAATAATAATAATAGTAATAAAAGTAAGCTTAGTTTTCTAAGCAAAAATGAAGCTTATTTTGTGTGTTATATGAGCGTTTTCTCATTTCTATGCAAGAGATCATCTGTGATCTGTGTTTTTAGGCAAGAAATTGTCTAAAATTAATAACTCATTTTAAAACTGGTATAAAAACATTTACTATCCAAAAGTTATAATCGGTTTTTAATAATAATAATAATAATAATAATAATAATAATAATAATAATAATAATAATAATAATAATAATAATAATAATAATAATAATAATAATAATAATAATAATAATAATAATAATAATAATAATAATAATAATAATAATAATAATAACCATAGTAATAATAATAGTAATAATAATAATAATAATAATAATAAAAATAATAAAAGTAAGCTTAGTTTTCTAAGCAAAAATGAAGCTTATTTTGTGTGTTATATGAGTGTTTTCTCAATTCTATGCAAGAAATCATCTGTGATCTGTGTTTTTAGGCAAGAAGTTGTCTAAAATTAATAACTCATTTTAAAACTGGTATAAAAACATTTACTATACAAAAGTTAATAATAATAATAATAATAATAGTAACAATAATAATAATAATAATAATAATAATAATAATATTAATAATAATAATAATAATAATAATAGTAATAGTAACAAAAGTAATAATAATAATAATACTTTTAATAAGGAAAAATGGGGCTTATTTTGTGTGTTACATGAGCGTTTTCTCATTTCTATGCAAAAGATCATGTGTGATCTGTGTTTTTAGGCAATCTAAGCCATTTTATAGTTTTTAATAATTAACAAAAATTAGCTTTAAAATAAAATGTTTGAAAAACCGATATTAAACTAAATTAATTGGGTCTAACACTTTAGTAGAGGAAAAAGGAGAAGACATAAAAGTCACCAAAGTCTTCAGAGTCGTTTTTAGTCGTCATATTAATAACAATAACATTAATAATAATAATACTATTAGTACTAAATTTGCTTATATGCAATCGCTTAATTAAGGTAACAGTTTTTTGGTTTCTTGCTTATATCTCGAAAACAGTTACTCCTATCAATTTTTATTTTTTTACTAAAATTAAAGCTGATAAAATTTCCTACAAAATAGTTATTTGCATTTCTCATGTAGGACTAACCATAAGCGAGATATAAGTTTGAAAATAATTAATATTTAAAAAAAAAGTGCTTTAACAGAAAATGTTTTGTGATTTAAAATACACTTAATTTATTAGGTCCAATACTTTATTAGAAGAAAAAGGAGGTGACATATAAGTCACTGAAGTCTTCAGAGTCGATTTTAAATGCTGCATTTTCGTCTTCGTCTCAAACATTTAAAACTGAATTACATTTTTGTTCAGTAACAGTTACAGTTTTCTTATTGGTTTTTTGCTTATATCTCGAAAACAATTACTCCTATCAATTTTAATCTTTCTTTTAAAATTAAAGCTGATAAAATTTCCTACAAAATAGTTATTTGCATTTTTCATGTAAGACTAACCATAAGCGAGATATAAGTTTAAAAATTATTAATATTTAAAAAAAAAGTGCTTTAACAGAAAATGTCTTGTGATTTAAAATACACTTAATTTATTGGGTCCAATACTTTATTAGAAGAAAAAGGAGGTGACATAAAAGTCG
>NC_087395.1:12377500-12412500 GCF_031307605.1 Tribolium castaneum | reverse complement strand
CGAATTACGTTTCAGTCTGGACAAAAACTGCTTATTTTAGACGATCCTTTGTTTTGAACACGAAAACTTACATTAAAAAGATTAAAAACGTCTTATTCTGGCTGAAAACTGCAAATTATATATTACTCTAGATAAAAGCAATTTATCCTGATTACTCCTTTACTTAGAATAAACTTGTATAAAACTTAATGAAAACTTTAAATTTCGTCTCAAAGAAATAATTTGCGTTATAGTTTTGACCAGCACTGTTTATTTCAAACAAATTTATGATTCGAAACTAATGAACTTTTATGGGGCAGATGCAAAACCACATATTACCATATAAAGCGTTGTTTTAAAGCAAAGTATTACCTTTTGCAACAAGAAATTTCACGTCAAAGAAACTGTTTTTATACCAGTTTTAAAATGAGTTATTAATTTTAGACAATTTCTTGCCTAAAAACACAGATCACAGATGATTTCTTGCATAGAAATGAGAAAACACTCATATAACACACAAAATAAGCTTCATTTTTGCTTAAAAAACTAAGCTTACTTTTATTACTATTATTATTATTGTTATTATTATTATTATTATTATTATTATTGTTATTATTATTATTATTATTAATATTATTATTATTATTATTATTATTATTATTATTATTATTATTATTATTATTATTATTATTATTATTATTAAAAACCGATTATAACTTTTGTATAGTATTGTTTTTATACCAGTTTTAAAATGAGTGATTAATTTTAGCCAATTTCTTGCCTAAAAACTATAAAATGGCTTAGATTGCCTAAAAACACAGATCACACGTGATCTTTTGCATAGAAATGAGAAAACGCTCATATAACACAAAATAAGCTTCATTTTTGCTTAGAAAACTAAGCTTACTTTTATTACTACTATTATTATTATTTTTATTATTATTATTATTATTATTATTATTATTATTATTATTATTAATATTATTATTATTAAAAACCGATTATAACTTTTGTATAGTAAATGTTTTTATACCAGTTTTAAAATGAGTAATTAATTTTAGACAATTTCTTGCCTAAAAACACAGATCACAGATGATTTTTTGCATAGAAATGAGAAAACGCTCAGATAACACAAAATAAGCATTATTTTTGCTTAGAAAAACTAAGCTTTAATTTAGAAAGAAATTCATTATTACAAGTATTATTATCATTATTATTATTATTATTATTATTATTATTATTTCTTTTATTACTATTATTATTATTATTATTATTATTAATATTATTATTATTATTATTATTATTATTATTAACTTTTGTATAGTAAATGTTATTATACCAGTTTTAAAATGAGTTATTAATTTTAGACAATTTCTTGCCTAAAAACACAGATCACAGATGATCTCTTGCATAGAAATGAGAAAACGCTCAGATAACACAAAATAAGCATTATTTTTGCTTAGAAAAACTAAGCTTTAATTTAGAAAGAAATTCATTATTACAAGTATTATTATCATTATTATTATTATTATTATTATTATTATTATTTCTTTTATTACTATTATTATTATTATTATTATTATTATTTTTATTATTATTAACTTTTGTATAGTAAATGTTTTTATACCAGTTTTAAAATGAGTTATTAATTTTAGACAATTTCTTGCCTAAAAACACAGATCACAGATGATCTCTTGCATAGAAATGAGAAAACGCTCAGATAACACAAAATAAGCATCATTTTTGCATAGAAAAACTAAGCTTTAATTTAGAAAGAAATTTATTATTATAAGTATTATTATCATTATTATTATTATTAATATTATTATTATTATTATTATTATTATTAATATTATTATTATTATTATTATTAATATTATTATTATTATTATTATTATTAACTTTTGTATAGTAAATGTTTTTATACCAGTTTTAAAATGAGTTATTAATTTTAGACAATTTCTTGCCTAAAAACACAGATCACAGATGATTTCTTGCATAGAAATGAGAAAACGCTGTTCGACCAGCACTGTTTATTTCAAACGAATTTATGATTCGAAACTAATGAACTTTTATGGGGCAGATGCAAAACCACATATTACCATATAAAGCGTTGATTTAAAGCAAAGTATTACCTTTTGCAACAAGAAATTTCACGTCAAAGAAACTGAAAACTTCGTATCCATGCATAAATATCGAATTACGTATCAGTTTAGGCAAATACAGCTTATTTTAAACGATTCCTTGCTATAAACAAGAAAAATTTTATCAAGCATATTGAAAACGTATTATTCTCGAAAATAAGAGCAAATTATGTATCAGTTTTAACAAAAGCGGATTACTCTGTTTGATTCTATGCTTAGAGTAGAGTAAACTACTTTAAAACGTAATGAAAACTCTATATTCAAGCTCAAAAGAACAAATTACGTTATAGTTTTGGCAAAAAAAAAATATTTCGGACGATTACATACTTCGAAGTAAGCAAACTTTAATTGAACAAGTGCAAAAGCTAATACTTTGCTTTAAAATAACGATTTATGTGGTAATATGGTATTTTGCATCTGTCCTATAAAAGTTTACTCGTTTCGCTCCATTGAATCATTCGAAATAAATTATTTTGACACAACAACAACGAAAATAATTTGTTTTTGTTTAAACTGTAACATAAGTCGCTTTTATAAAACGAACTAAGACGTTTGGCATCTGTTTATTGAAAGTTTTCTCGTTTGGGGGCACAAAATTGTTTGAAATTAACAGTTCTGGTCAAAACTATAACGTAAATTATTTCTTTGTATCACTTTAAAGATTTGCGTTATAGTCTTGACGAGAACTGTTAATTTCAAACGATTCTATGCTTTGAAACCAGTATACTTTCACTGAACAGAGGCAAAACGTCTGATTTCGCCTTTAAAAAACGATTTATGTCACAGTTTGGAATAAAACCAATGATTTTCGTTTATTCATTGTTACAAACAAGAAATCTTACGTCAAAGAAACTGAAAACCTCTTATTCAGGCCCAGAAAATCAAATTACGTTTCAGTCTAGACACAAATTGCTTATTTTAGACGATTCTTTCTTTTGAACACGAAAACTTACATTAAAAAGATTAAAAACGTCTTATTCTGGCTCAAAACTGCAAATTATGTATTACTTTGGATAAAAGCAGTTTATCCTGATTACTCCTTTGCTTAGAATAGAGCAAACTTGTATAAAACTTAATGAAAACTTTAAATTTCGTCTCAAAGAAATAATTTACGTTATAGTTTTGACCAGAACTGTTAATTTCAAACGATTTTATGCCCCCAAACGAGAAAACTTTTACTAAACAAATGCCAAACGTCTTAGTTCGTTTTATAAAAGCGACTTATGATACAGTTTAAACAAAAACAAATTATTTTCGTTGTTGTGTTAAAATAATTTATTTCGAATGATTCAATGGAGCGAAACGAGTAAACTTTTATAGGACAGATGCAAAATACCATATTACCACATAAATCGTTATTTTAAAGCAAAGTATTAGCTTTTGCACTTGTTCAATTAAAGTTTGCTTACTTCGAAGTATGTATTCGTCCGGAATATTTTTTTTTGTCAAAACTATAACGTAATTTGTTCTTTTGAGCTTGAATATAGAGTTTTCATTACGTTTTAAAGTAGTTTACTCTACTCTAAGCATAGAATCAAACAGAGTAATCCGCTTTTGTTAAAACTGATACATAATTTGCTCTTATTTTCGAGAATAATACGTTTTCAATATGCTTGATAAAATTTTTCTTGTTTATAGCAAGGAATCGTTTAAAATAAGCTGTATTTACCTAAACCGATACATAATTCGATATTAATGCATGGATACGAAGTTTTCAGTTTCTTTGACGTGAAATTTCTTGTTGCAAAAGGTAATACTTTGCTTTAAAACAACGCTTTATATGGTAATATGTGGTTTTGCATCTGCCCCATAAAAGTTCATTAGTTTCGAATCGCAAATTCGTTTGAAATAAACAGTGCTGGTCAAAACTATAACGTAAATTATTTCTTTGAGACGAAATTTAAAGTTTTCATTAAGTTTTATACAAGTTTGCTCTATTCTAAGCAAAGGAGTAATCAGGATAAATTGCTTTTATCTAGAGTAATATATAATTTGCAGTTTTCAGCCAGAATAAGACGTTTTTAATCTTTTTAATGTGAGTTTTCGTGTTCAAAACAAAGGATCGTCTAAAATAAGCAGTTTTTGTCCAGACTGAAACGTAATTCGAATTTCTGTGCCTGAATAAGGGGTTTTCAGTTTTTTTGATGTAAGGTTTCTTGTTTGTAACAATGAATTAACAAAAATATTGGTTTTTATCCAAACTGTGGCATGAATCAGCTTTAAGACTATAACGCAAATCTTTTGTTTTGTGCTAAAATAAGACGTTTTTAGTCAGTTTGATGTAAGTTTTCTTGTTGAAAGCAAAATATTCTCGAAAATCAACCGTTTTTGTCTAAACTGATACAAAATTCGGTGGTTTGTGTCCGAATACAAAGTTTACAGATTCTTTAATGTTAGGTTTGCTGCTTCTAACAAAGAATCAACGAAAATATTTTGTTTTAATACAAACTGCAATATAAAATGTCTTTATAGGACAAAACATGATGTTTGGCATCTGTTTAATAAAAATTTACTCGTTTGGAAGCATAGAATCATTCCAAATAAGGTATTCTCGTCAAAACTATAATGTAATTAGTATTTTGTGCTAGAATACAGCGTTTTTGTTAGATTTTTTAACAATTTTGTCTATTTTACGCAATGAAACGAATAGGATTAGCTGCCGTTATCCAAAGTGATACATAAATTGCTCTTTTATGCCAGATTAATACGTTTTTAGTCTGTTCGATGTAAGTTTTCTTGTTCAAAGCAAAAGATCGTCTAAAATAAGCCGTTTTTGTTTGAACTGATGAACATTTCAGACTGAGAGTCAACAAAAATAATTTGTTTTAATCCAAATTGATACTTTTTGACCCTATAAGAGTCCTATAAGAGTCCGAGATACGCCGTTCTCGTCAAGTCTATAACGTAATTCGTTTTTTTGTGTCAGAATACGACGTTTTCTGTCTGTTTAATATAAGTTTTTAATAATAATAATAATAATAATAATAATAAAAATAATAATAGAAATAAAAGTAAGCTTAGTTTTCTAAGCAAAAATGAAGCTTATTTTGTGTGTTATATGAGCGTTTTCTCATTTCTATGCAAGAAATCATCTAAAATTAATAACTCAATTCAAAACTGGTATAAAATCATTTACTATACAAAAGTTAATAATAATAATAATAATAATAATAATAATAATAATAGTAATAATAATAATAATAATAATAATAAAAATAATAATAATAGTAATAAAAGTAAGCTTAGTTTTCTAAGCAAAAATGAAGCTTATTTTGTGTGTTATATGAGCGTTTTCTCATTTCTATGCAAGAGATCATCTGTGATCTGTGTTTTTAGGCAAGAAATTGTCTAAAATTAATAACTCATTTTAAAACTGGTATAAAAACATTTACTATCCAAAAGTTATAATCGGTTTTTAATAATAATAATAATAATAATAATAATAATAATAATAATAATAATAATAATAATAATAATAATAATAATAATAATAATAATAATAATAATAATAATAACCATAGTAATAATAATAGTAATAATAATAATAATAATAATAAAAATAATAAAAGTAAGCTTAGTTTTCTAAGCAAAAATGAAGCTTATTTTGTGTGTTATATGAGTGTTTTCTCAATTCTATGCAAGAAATCATCTGTGATCTGTGTTTTTAGGCAAGAAGTTGTCTAAAATTAATAACTCATTTTAAAACTGGTATAAAAACATTTACTATACAAAAGTTAATAATAATAATAATAATAATAATAATAATAGTAACAATAATAATAATAATAATAATAATAATAATAATATTAATAATAATAATAATAATAATAATACTTTTAATAAGGAAAAATGGGGCTTATTTTGCGTGTTACATGAGCGTTTTCTCATTTCTATGCAAAAGATCATGTGTGATCTGTGTTTTTAGGCAATCTAAGCCATTTTATAGTTTTTAATAATTAACAAAAATTAGCTTTAAAATAAAATGTTTGAAAAACTGAAATTAAACTAAATTAATTGTGTCTAACACTTTAGTATAGGAAAAAGGAGGAGACATAAAAGTCACAAAGTCTTAGAGTTGTCTTTAGTCGTCATATTAATAACAATAACATTTATAATAACAATACTAGTAGTACTAAATTTGCTTATATGCAAGCGCTTAATTAAGGTAACAGTTTTTTGTTTTTTGCTTATATCTCGAAAACAGTTACTCCTATCAATTTTTACTTTTTCACCAAAATTAAAGGTGATAAAATTTCCTACAAAATAGTTATTTGCATTTTTCATGTAGAACTAACCATAAGCGAGATATAAGTTAAATAATTAATAATTAAAAAAAAGTGTTTTAACAGAAAATGTCTTGTGATTTAAAATACACTTAATTTATTGGGTCCAATACTTTATTAGAAGAAAAAGAAGGTGACATAAAAGTCACTGAAGTTTTTATAGTCGATTTTAAATGCTGTATTTTTGTCTTTGTCTCAAACATTGAAAACTGAATTACATTTTTGTTAAGTAACAGTTACAGTTTTCTTATTGGTTTTTTGCTTATATCTCGAAAACAGTTACTCCTATCAATTTTTATCTTTCTTTCAAAATTAAAGCTGATAAAATTTCCTACAAAATAATTATTTGCATTTTTTTGTAGGACCAAGCATAAGCGAGTTATAGAGTTGGATATAAATACTCTTTAACAAAAATTTGCTTTAAAATAAAATGTTTGAAAAACCGATACTAAACTAAATTAATTGGGTCTAACACTTTAGTTGAGGAAAAAGGAGAAGACATAAAAGTCACCAAAGTTTTGAGAGTCGTTTTTAGTACTAAATTTGCTTATATGCAAGCGCTTAATTAAGGTAACAGTTTTTTGGTTTCTTGCTTATATCTCGAAAATAGTTACTCCTATCAATTTTTATCTTTTTACTAAAATTAAAGCTGATAAAATTTCCAACAAAATAGTTATTAACATTTTTCTTGTAGGACCAAGCATAAACGAGTTATAGAGTTGGACATAAATAATATTTAACAAAAATTTGCTTTAAAATAAAATGCTTGAAAAACCAGAATTAAACTAAATTAATTGTGTCTAACACTTTAGTAGAGGAAAAAGGAGAAGACATAAAAGTCACTAAATGTTTCAGAGTCGTCTTTAGTCGTCTTATTAATAACAATAACATTAATAATAATAATACTAAAAGTACTAAATTTGCTTATATGCAAACGCTTAATTAAGGTAACAGTTTTTTGGTTTCTTGCTTATATCTCGAAAACAGTTACCCCTATCAATTTTTATCTTTTTTTCAAAATTAAAGCTGATAAAATTTCCTACAAAATAGTTATTTGCATTTTTTTGTAGGACCAACCATAAGCGAGTTATAGAGTTGGTTATAAATAATCTTTAACAAAAATTTGCTTTAAAATAAAATGTTCGAAAAACCGATATTAAACTAAATTAATTGGGTCTAACACTTAAGTCTTTAGTAGAGGATAAATGAGAAGACATAAAAGTCACCAAAGTCTTCAGAGTTGTTTTTAGTACTAAATTTGCTTATATGCAAGCGCTTAATTAAGGTAACAGTTTTTTGGTCTCTTGCTTACATCTCGAAAACAGTTACTCCTATCAATTTTTATCTTTTTACTAAAATTAAAGCTGATAAAATTTCCTACAAAATAGTAATTTGCATTTTTCATGCAGGACTAACCATAAGCGAGATATAAGTTTGAAAATAATTAATATTTAAAAAAAAAGTGCTTTAACAGAAAATGTCTTGTGATTTAAAATACACTTAATTTATTGGGTCCAATACTTTATTAGAAGAAAAAGGAGGAGACATAAAAGTCACTGAAGTCTTCAGAGTCGATTTTAAATGCTGCATTTTCGTCTTCGTCTCAAACATTGAAAACTGAATTACATTTTTGTTCAGTAACAGTTACAGTTTTCTTATTGGTTTTTTGCTTATATCTCGAAAACTGTTACTTCTATCAATTTTTATCTTTCTTTCAAAATTAAAGCTGATAAAATTTTCTACAAAATAGATATTTGCATTTTTCATGTAAGACTAACCATAAGCGAGATATAAGTTTGAAAATAATTAATATTTAAAAAAAAAGTGCTTTAACAGAAAATGTATTGTGATTTAAAATACACTTAATTTATTAGGTCCAATACTTTACTAGAAGAAAAAGGAGGTGACATATAAGTCACTGAAGTCTTCAGAGTCGTTTTTAAATACTGCATTTTCGACTTCGTCTCAAACATTGAAAACTGAATTACATTTTTGTTCAGTAACTGTAACAGTTTTTACTTTGGTTTTTTGCTTATATCTCGAAAACAATTACTCCTATCAATTTTTATCTTTCTTTCAAAATTAAAGCTGATAAAATTTTCTACAAAATAGTTATTTGCATTTCTTTTGTAAGACCAACCATAAGCGAGTTATAGAGTTGGATATAAATAATCTATAACAAAAATTTGCTTTAAAATAAAATGTTTGAAAAACTAAAATTAAACTAAATTGATTGTGTCTAACACTTTAGTAGAGGAAAAAGGAGAAAACATAAAGGTCACTAAAGTCTTCAGAGTCGTTTTTAGTCGTCATATTAATAACAATAACATTAATAATAATAATACTAATAGTACTAAATTTGCTTATATGCAAGCGCTTAATTAAACAGTTTTTTGGTTTCTAGCTTATATCTCGAAAACAGTTACTCCTATCAATTTTTATCTTTTTACTAAAATTAAAGCTGATAAAATTTCCTACAAAATAGTTAACTGCATTTTTCATGTACGACTAACCATAAGCGAGATATAAGTTTGAAAATAATTAATATTTAAATCAAAAGTTGAAAAGTTGGAAATTTTATCAGCTTTAATTTTGAAAGAAAGATAAAATTTGATAGGTGTAACTGTTTTCGAGATATAAGCAAAAAACCAATAAGAAAACTGTAACTGTTACTGAACAAAAATGTAATTCAGTTTTCAATGTTTGAGACGAAGACGAAAATGCAGCATTTAAAAACGACTCTGAAGACTTCAGTGACTTTTATGTCACCTCCTTTTTCTTCTAATAAAGTATTGGAACCAATCAATTAAGTGTATTTTAAATTACAAGGCATTTTCTGTTAAAGCACTTTTGTTTTAAATATTAATTACTTTCAAACTTATATCTCGCTTATGGTTAGTCGTACATGAAAAATGCAAATAACTATTTTGTAGGAAATTTTATCAGCTTTAATTTAAGTAAAAAGATAAAAATTGATAGGAGTAACTGTTTTCGAGATATAAGCTAGAAACCAAAAAACTGTTTAATTAAGCGCTTGCATATAAGCAAATTTAGTACTATTAGTATTATTATAATTAATGTTATTGTTATTAATATGACGACTAAAAACGACTCTGAAAACTTTAGTGACCTTTATGTCTTCTCCTTTTTCCTCTACTAAAGTGTTAGACACAATTAATTTAGTTTAATTTTAGTTTTTCAAACATTTTATTTTAAAGCAAATTTTTGTTAAAGATTATTTATGTCCAACTCTATAACTCGCTTATGGTTGGTCTTACAAAAGAAATGCAAATAACTTTTTTGTAGGAAATTTTATCAGCTTTAATTTTGAAAGAAAGAAAAAAATTGATAGGACTAATTGTTTTCGAGATATAAGCAAAAAACCAAAGTAAAAACTGTTACAGTTACTGAACAAAAATGTAATTCAATTTTCAATGTTTGAGACGAAGTCGAAAATGCAGCATTTAAAAACGACTCTGAAGACTTCAGCGACTTTTATGTCACCTCCTTTTTCATCTAATAAAGTATTGGACCCAATAAATTAAGTAAATTTTAAATCACAAGACATTTTCTGTTAAAGCACTTTTTTTTTAAATATTAATAATTTTTAAACTTATATCTCGCTTATGGTTAGTCTTACATGAAAAATGCAATAAACTATTTTGTAGAAAATTTTATCAGCTTTAATTTTAGTAAAAAGATAAAAATTGATATAAGTAACTGTTTTCGAGATATAAGCAAGAAACCAAAAAACTGTTACCTTAATTAAGCGTTTGCATGTAAGCAAATTTAGTACTATTAGTATTATTATTATTAATGTTCTTGTTATTAATATGACGACTAAAGACGACTCTGAAACCTTTAGTGACATTTATGTCTTCTCCTTTTTCCTCTACTAAAGTGTTAGACACAATTAATTTAGTTTAATTTCAGTTTTTCAAACATTTTATTTTAAAGCAAATTTTTGTTAGATATTATTTATATCCATCTCTATAACTCGCTTATGCTTGGTCCTACAAGAAAAATGCAAATAATTACTTTGTTGGAAATTTTATCAGCTTTAATTTTGAAAGAAAGATAAAATTTGATAGGTGTAACTGTTTTCGAGATATAAGCAAAAAACCAATAAGAAAACTGTAACTGTTACTGAACAAAAATGTAATTCAGTTTTCAATGTTTGAGACGAAGACGAAAATGCAGCATTTAAAATCGACTCTGAAGACTTCAGTGACTTTTATGTCACCTCCTTTTTCTTCTAATAAAGTATTGGACCCAATAAATTAAGTGTATTTTAAATCACAAGACATTTTCTGTTAAAGCACTTTTTTTTTAAATATTAATTATTTTCAAACTTATATCTCGCTTATGGTTAGTCCTACATGAAAAATGCAAATTACTATTTTGTAGGAAATTTTATCAGCTTTAATTTTAATAAAAAGATAAAAATTGATAGGAGTAACTATTTTCGAGATGTAAGCAAGAGACCAAAAAACTGTTACCTTAATTAAGCGCTTGCATATAAGCAAATTTAGTACTAAAAACAACTCTGAAGACTTTGGTGACTTTTATGTCTTCTCATTTTTCCTCTACTAAAGTGTTAGACCCAATTAATTTAGTTTAATATCGGTTTTTCAAACATTTTATTTTAAAGCAAATTTTTGTTAAAGATTATTTATATCCAACTCTATAACTCGCTTATGGGTGGTCCTACAAAAAAATGCAAATAACTATTTTGTAGGAAATTTTATCAGCTTTAATTTTGAAAAAAGATAAAAATTGATAGGAGTAACTGTTTTCGAGGTATAAGCAAGAAACCAAAAAACTGTTACCTTAATTAAGCGTTTGCATATAAGCAAATTTAGTACTTTTAGTATTATTATTATTAATGTTATTGTTATTAATATGACGACTATAGACAACTCTAAGACTTTTGTGACTTTTATGACTCCTTCTTTTTCCTCTACTAAAGTGTTAGACACAATTAATTTAGTTTAATTTCAGTTTTTCAAACATTTTATTTAAAAGCTAATTTTTGTTAAATATTAAAAACTATAAAATGGCTTAGATTGCCTAAAAACACAGACACACATGATCTTTTGCATAGAAATGAGAAAACGCTCATGTAACACACAAAATAAGCTACATTTTTCCTTATTAAAAGTATTATTATTATTATTAACTTTTGTATAGTAAATGTTTTTATACCAGTTTTAAAATGAGTTATTAATTTTAGACAATTTCTTGCCTAAAAACACAGATCACAGATGATTTCTTGCATAGAAATGAGAAAACACTCATAACACACAAAATAAGCTTCATTTTTGCTTAGAAAACTAAGCTTACTTTTATTACTATTATTATTATTTTTATTAATATTATTATTATTATTACTATTATTTTTATTATTATTATTACTATTATTATTATTATTATTATTATTATTATTATTATTATTATTATTATTATTATTATTAAAAACCGATTATAACTTTTGTATAGTAAATGTTTTTATACCAGTTTTAAAATGAGTTATTAATTTTAGACAATTTCTTGCCTAAAAACACAGATCACAGATGATCTCTTGCATAGAAATGAGAAAACGCTCATATAACACACAAAATAAGCTTCATTTTTGCTTAGAAAACTAAGCTTACTTTTATTACTATTATTATTATTTTTATTATTATTATTATTATTATTATTATTATTATTACTATTATTATTATTATTATTATTATTATTATTATTATTATTATTATTATTATTATTATTATTAACTTTTGTATAGTAAATGTTTTTATACCAGTTTTGAATTGAGTTATTAATTTTAGACAATTTCTTGCCTAAAAACACAGATCACAGATGATTTCTTGCATAGAAATGAGAAAACGCTCATATAACACACAAAATAAGCTTCATTTTTGCTTAGAAAACTAAGCTTACTTTTATTACTATCATCATTATTATTATTATTATTATTATTATTATTATTGTTATTATTATTATTATTATTATTATTATTATTATTATTAAAAACTTATATTAAACAGACAGAAAACGTCGTATTCTGACACAAAAAAACGAATTACGTTATAGACTTGACGAGAACGGCGTATCTCGGACTCTTATAGAACTCTTATAGGGTCAAAAAGTATCAGTTTGGATTAAAACAAATTATTTTTGTTGACTCTCAGTCTGAATTGTTCATCAGTTCAAACAAAAACGGCTTATTTTAGACGATCTTTTGCTTTGAACAAGAAAACTTACATCGAACAGACTAAAAACGTATTAATCTGGCACAAAAGAGCAATTTATGTATCACTTTGGATAAAGGCAGCTAATCCTATTCGTTTCATTGCCTAAAATAGACAAAATTGTTACAAAATCTATCAAAAACGCTGTATTCTAGCACAAAATACAAATTACTTTATAGTTTTGACGAGAATACCTTATTTGGAATGATTCTATGCTTCCAAACGAGTAAATTTTTATTAAACAGATGCCAAACATCATGTTTTGTCCTATAAAGACATTTTATATTGCAGTTTGTATTAAAACAAAATATTTTCGTTGATTCTTTGTTAGAAGCAGCAAACCTAACATTAAAGAATCTGAAAACTTTGTATTCGGACACAAACCACCGAATTTTGTATCAGTTAGACAAAAACGGTTGATTTTCGACAATATTTTGCTTTCAACAAGAAAACTTACATCAAACTGACTAAAAACGTCTTATTTTAGCACAAAACAAAAGATTTGCGTTATAGTCTTAAAGCTGATTCATGCCACAGTTTGGATAAAAACCAATTATTTTTGTTAATTCATTGTTACAAACAAGAAACCTTACATCAAAGAAACTGAAAACCCCTTATTCAGGCACAGAAATTCGAATTACGTTTCAGTCTGGACAAAAACTGCTTATTTTAGACGATCCTTTGTTTTGAACACGAAAACTTACATTAAAAAGATTAAAAACGTCTTATTCTGGCTCAAAACTGCAAATTATATATTACTCTAGATAAAAGCAATTTATCCTGATTACTCCTTTGCTTAGAATAGAGCAAACTTGTATAAAACTTAATAAAAACTTTAAATTTCGTCTCAAAGAAATAATTTACGTTATAGTTTTGACCAGCACTGTTTATTTCAAACGAATTTATGATTCGAAACTAATGAACTTTTATGGGGCAGATGCAAAACTACATATTACCATATAAAGCGTTGTTTTAAAGCAAAGTATTAGCTTTAAAAGTTAAAGCTTAAAGCTTAGAGTAGAGTAAACTACTATAAAACGTAATAAAAACTCTATATTCAAGCTCAAAAGAACAAATTACGTTATAGTTTTGGCAAAAAAAAAATATTCCGGACGATTACATACTTCGAAGTAAGCAAACTTTAATTGAACAAGTGCAAAAGCTAATACTTTGCTTTAAAATAACGATTTATGTGGTAATATGGTATTTTGCATCTGTCCTATAAAAGTTTACTCGTTTCGCTCCATTGAATCATTCGAAATAAATTATTTTAACACAACAACGAAAATAATTTGTTTTTGTTTAAACTGTATCATAAGTCGCTTTTATAAAACGAACTAAGACGTTTGGCATTTGTTTAGTGAAAGTTTTCTCGTTTGGGGACATAAAATCGTTTGAAATTAACAGTTCTGGTCAAAACTATAACGTAAATTATTTCTTTGAGACGAAATTTAAAGTTTTTATTAAGTTTTATACAAGTTTGCTCTATTCTAAGCAAAGGAGTAATCAGGATAAACTGCTTTTATCCAAAGTAATACATAATTTGCAGTTTTGAGCCAGAATAAGACGCTTTTAATCTTTTTAATGTAAGTTTTCGTGTTCAAAAGAAAGAATCGTCTAAAATAAGCAATTTGTGTCTAGACTGAAACGTAATTTGATTTTCTGGGCCTGAATAAGAGGTTTTCAGTTTCTTTGATGTAAAGATTCTTGTTTGTAACAATGAATAAACGAAAATCATTGGTTTTAATCCAAACTGTGACATAAATCGTTTTTTAAAGGCGAAATCAGACGTTTTGCCTCTGTTCAGTGAAAGTATACTGGTTTCAAAGCATAGAATCGTTTGAAATTAACAGTTCTCGTCAAGACTATAACGCAAATCTTTAAAGTGAAATAATTTACGTTATAGTTTTGACCAGAACTGTTAATTTCAAACGATTTTATGCCCCCAAACGAGAAAACTTTCAATAAACAGATGCCAAACGTCTTAGTTCGTTTTATAAAAGCGACTTATGTTACAGTTTAAACGAAAACAAATTATTTTCGTTGTTGTTGTGTCAAAATAATTTATTTCGAATGATTCAATGGAGCGAAACGAGTAAACTTTTATAGGACAGATGCAAAATACCATATTACCACATAAATCGTTATTTTAAAGCAAAGTATTAGCTTTTGCACTTGTTCAATTAAAGTTTGCTTACTTCGAAGTATGTAATCGTCCTAAATATTATTTTTTTTGCCAAAACTATAACGTAAATTGTTCTTTTGAGCTTGAATATAGAGTTTTCATTACGTTTTATAGTAGTTTACTCTACTCTAAGCATAGAATCAAACAGAGTATCCGCTTTTGTTAAAACTGATACATAATTTGCTCTTATTTTCGAGAATAAGACGTTTTCAATATGCTTGATAAAATTTTTCTTGTTTATAGCAAGGAATCGTTTAAAATAAGCTGTATTTGCCTAAACTGATACGTAATTCGATATTTATGCATGGATACGAAGTTTTCAGTTTCTTTGACGTGAAATTTCTTGTTGCAAAAGGTAATACTTTGCTTTAAAACAACGCTTTATATGGTAATATGTGGTTTTGCATCTGCTCCATAAAAGTTCATTAGTTTCGAATCATAAATTCGTTTGAAATAAACAGTGCTGGTCAAAACTATAACGTAAATTATTTTTTGAGACTAAATTTAAAGTTTTCATTAAATTTTATACAAGTTTACTCTATTCTAAGTAAAGGAGTAATCAGGATAAATTGCTTTTATCTAGAGTAATATATAATTTGCAGTTTTCAGCCAGAATAAGACATTTTTAATTTTTTAATGTAAGTTTTCGTGTTCAAAACAAAGGATCGTCTAAAATAAGCAGCTTTTGTCCAGACTGAAACGCAATTCGAATTTCTGTGCCTGAATAAGGGGTTTTCAGTTTCTTTGATGTAAGGTTTCTTGTTTGTAACAATGAATTAACAAAAATAATTGGTTTTTATCCAAACTGTGGCATGAATCAGCTTTAAGACAATAACGCAAATCTTTTGTTTTGTGCTAAAATAAGACGTTTTTAGTCAGTTTGATATAAATTTTCTTGTTCAAAGCAAGATATTGTCGAAAATCAACCGTTTTTGTCTAAACTGATACAAAATTCGGTGGTTTGTGTCCGAATACAAAGTTTTCAGATTCTTTAATGTTAGGTTTGCTGCTTCTAACAAAGAATCAACGAAAATATTTTGTTTTAATACAAACTGCAGTATAAAATGTCTTTATAGGACAAAACATGATGTTTGGCATCTGTTTAATAAAAATTTACTCGTTTGGAAGCATAGAATCATTCCAAATAAGCTATTCTCGTCGAAACTATAATGTAATTAGTATTTTGTGCTAGAATACAGCGTTTTTGTTAGATTTATTAACAATTTTGTCTATTTTAAGCAATGAAACGAATAGGATTAGCTGCCTTTATCTAAAGTAATACATAAATTGCTCTTTTATGCCAGATTAATACGTTTTTAGTCTGTTCGATGTAAGTTTTCTTGTTCAAAGCAAAAGATCGTCTAAAATAAGCCGTTTTTGTTTGAACTGATGAACAATTCAGACTGAGAGTCAACAAAAATAATTTGTTTTAATCCAAATTGATACTTTTTGACCCTATAAGAGTCCTATAAGAGTCCGAGATACGCCGTTCTCGTCAAGTCTATAACGTAATTCGTTTTTTTGTGTCAGTATACGACGTTTTCTGTCTGTTTAATATAAGTTTTTAATAATAATAATAATAATAATAATAATAATAATAATAATAATAATAATAATAATAATAATAAAAATAATAATAATAATAAAAATAATAATAGTAATAAAAGTAAGCTTAGTTTTCTAAGCAAAAATGAAGCTTATTTTGTGTGTTATATGAGCGTTTTCTCATTTCTATGCAAGAAATCATCTAAAATTAATAACTCAATTCAAAACTGGTATAAAATCATTTACTATACAAAAGTTAATAATAATAATAATAATAATAATAATATTAATAATAATAATAATAATAATAATAATAATAATAATAATAATAATAATAATAATATTAGTAGTAATAATAATAATAATAATAATAAAAATAATATTAGTAATAAAAGTAAGCTTAGTTTTCTAAGCAAAAATGAAGCTTATTTTGTGTGTTATATGAGCGTTTTCTCATTTCTATGCAAGAGATCATCTGTGATCTGTGTTTTTAGGCAAGAAATTGTCTAAAATTAATAACTCATTTTAAAACTGGTATAAAAACATTTACTATCCAAAAGTTATAATCGGTTTTTAATAATAATAATAATAATAATAATAATAATAATAATAATAACAATAATAATAATAATAATAATAATAATAATAATAATAATAGTAATAATAATAATAAAAATAATAGTAATAATAATAATAATAATAATAATAGTAGTAATAAAAGTAAGCTTAGTTTTCTAAGCAAAAATGAAGCTTATTTTGTGTTATATGAGCGTTTTCTCATTTCTATGCAAAAGATCATGTGTGATCTGTGTTTTTAGGCAATCTAAGCCATTTTATAGTTTTTAGGCAAAAAATTGGCTAAAATTAATCACTCATTTTAAAACTGGTATAAAAACAATACTATACAAAAGTTATAATTGGTTTTTAATAATATTAATAATAATAATAATAATAATAATAATAATAATAATAATAATAATAATAATATTAATAATAATAATAATAATAATTATAATAGTAATAGTAACAAAAGTAATAATAATAATAATACTTTTAATAGGGAAAAATGGGGCTTATTTTGTGTGTTACATGAGCGTTTTCTCATTTCTATGCAAAAGATCATGTGTGATCTGTGTTTTTAGGCAATCTAAGCCATTTTATAGTTTTTAATATTTAACAAAAATTAGCTTTAAAATAAAATGTTTGAAAAACTGAAATTAAACTAAATTAATTGTGTCTAACACTTTAGTATAGGAAAATGGAGGAGACATAAAAGTCACAAAAGTCTTAGAGTTGTCTTTAGTCGTCATATTAATAACAATAACATTTATAATAACAATACTAGTAGTACTAAATTTGCTTATATGCAAGCGCTTAATTAAGGTAACAGTTTTTTTGTTTTTTGCTTATATCTCGAAAACAGTTACTCCTATCAATTTTTACTTTTTCACCAAAATTAAAGGTGATAAAATTTCCTACAAAATAGTTATTTGCATTTTTCATGTAAGACTAACCATAAGCGAGATATAAGTTAAATAATTAATAATAAAAAAAAAGTGTTTTAACAGAAAATGTCTTGTGATTTAAAATACACTTAATTTATTGGGTTCAATACTTTATTAGAAGAAAAAGAAGGTGACATAAAAGTCACTGAAGTCTTCAGAGTCGTTTTTAAATGCTGCATTTTTGTCTTCGTCTCAAACATTGAAAACTGAATTACATTTTTGTTCAGTAACAGTTACAGTTTTCTTATTGGTTTTTTGCTTATATCTCGAAAACAGTTACTCCTATCAAATTTTATCTTTCTTTCAAAATTAAAGCTGATAAAATTTCCAACAAATTAGTTATTTACATTTTGCTTGTAGGACCAAGCATAAACGAGTTATAGAGTTGGATATAAATAATATTTAACAAAAATTTGCTTTAAAATAAAATGCTTGAAAAACCGGAATTAAACTAAATTAACTGTGTCTAACACTTTAGTAGAGGAAAAAGGAGAAGACATAAAAGTCACTAAATGTTTCAGAGTCGTCTTTAGTCGTCATATTAATAACAATAACATTAATAATAATAATACTAATAGTACTAAATTTGCTTATATGCAAACGCTTAATTAAGGTAACAGTTTTTTGGTTTCTTGCTTGTATCTCGAAAACAGTTACTCCTATCAATTTTTATTTTTTTTTTTAAATTAAAGCTGATAAAATTTCCTACAAAATAGTAAGTTGCATTTTTCATGTAGGACTAACCTTAAGCGAGATATAAGTTTGAAAATAATTAATATTTAAAAAAACAGTGCTTTAACAGAAAATGTCTTGTGATTTAAAATACACTTAATTTAATGGGTCCAATACTTTATTAGAAGAAAAAGGAGGTGACATAAAAGTCACTGAAGTTTTTATAGTCGATTTTAAATGCTGCATTTTTGTCTTTGTCTCAAACATTGAAAACTGAATTACATTTTTGTTCAGTAACAGTTACAGTTTTCTTATTGGTTTTTTGCTTATATCTCGAAAACAGTTACTCCTATCAATTTTTATCTTTCTTTCAAAATTAAAGCTGATAAAATTTCCTACAAAATAATTATTTGCATTTTTTTGTAGGACCAAGCATAAGCGAGTTATAGAGTTGGATATAAATACTCTTTAACAAAAATTTACTTTAAAATAAAATGTTTGAAAAACCGATACTAAACTAAATTAATTGCGTCTAACGCTTTAGTTGAGAAAAATGGAGAAGACATAAAAGTCACCAAAGTCTTGAGAGTCGTTTTTAGTCGTCATATTAATAACAATAACATTAATAATAATAATACTAATATTACTAAATTTGTTTATATGCAAGCGCTTAATTAATATAACAGTTTCTTGCTTATATCTCGAAAACAGTTACTCCTATCAATTTTTATCTTTTTACTAAAATTAAAGCTGATAAAATTTCCTACAAAATAGTTATTTGCATTTTTCATGTAGAACTAACCATAAACAAGATATAAGTTTGAAAATAATTAATAATTAAAAAAAAATGTGCTATAACAGAAAATGTCTTGTGATTTAAAATACACTTAATTTATTGGGTCCAATACTTAATTAGAAGAAAAAAGGGGTGACAGTAAATGCTGCATTTTTGTCTTCGTCTTAAACATTTAAAACTAAATTACATTTTTGTTCAGTAACTGTTACAGTTTTCACTTTGGTTTTTTGCTTATAGCTCGAAAACAGTTACTCCTATAAATTTGAGTAATCATAAGCGAAATATAAGTTTGAAAATAATTAATATTTAAAAAAAAGTGCTTTAACAGAAAATGTCTTGTGATTTACAATACACTTAATTTATTGGGTCCAATACTTTATTAGAAGAAAAAGGAGGTGACAGAAAGGTCACTGAAGTTTTTAGAGTCGTTTGTAAATGCTGCATTTTCGTCTTCGTCTCAAACATTGAAAACTGAATTACATTTTTGTTCAGTAACTGTAACAGTTTTCACTTTGGTTTTTTGCTTATATCTCGAAAACATTTACTCTTATCAATTTTTATCTTTTTTTCAAAATTAAAGCTGATAAAATTTCCTACAAAATAGTTATTTGCATTTCTTTTGTAAGACCAGCCATAAGCGAGTTATAGAGTTGGATATAAACAATCTTTAACAAAAATTTGCTTTAAAATAAAATGTTTGAAAAACCGAAATTAAACTAAATTAATTGGGTCTTACACTTTAGTAGAGGAAAAAGAAGAAGACATAAAAGTCACCAAAGTCTTCAGAGTCGTTATTAGTCGTCAAATTAATAACAATAACATGAATAATAATAATACTAATATTACAAAATTTGCTTATATGCAAGCGCTTAATTAAGGTAACAGTTTCTTGCTTATATCTCGAAAACAGTTACTCCTATCAATTTTTATCTTTTTACTAAAATTAAAGCTGATAAAATTTCCTACAAAATAGTTATTTGCATTTTTCATGTAGGACTAACCATAAGCGAGATATAAGTTTGAAAATAATTAATATTTAAAAAAAAAGTGCTTTAACAGAAAATGTCTTGTGATTTAAAGTACACTTAATTTATTGGGTCCAATACTTTATTAGAAGAAAAAGGAGGTGACATAAAAGTCACTGAAGTCTTCAGAGTCGTTTTTAAATGCTGCATTTTCGTCTTCGTCTCAAACATTGAAAACTGAATTACATTTTTGTTCAGTAACTGTAACAGTTTTCACTTTGTTTTTTTGCTTATATCTCGAAAACAATTACTCCTATCAATTTTTATCTTTCTTTCAAAATTAAAGCTGATAAAATTTCCTACAAAATAGTTATTTGCATTTCTTTTGTAAGACCAACCATAAGCGAGCTATAGAGTTGGATATAAATAATCTTAAACAAAAATTTGCTTTAAAATAAAATGTTTGAAAAACCGAAATTAAACTAAATTAATTGGGTCTAACACTTTAGTATAGAAAAAGGGAGAAAACATAAAAGTCACCAAAGTCTTCAGAGTCGTTTTTAGTCGTCATATTAATAACAATAACATTAATAATAATAATACTAATAGTACTAAATTTGCTTATATGCAAGCGCTTTATTAAGGTAACAGTTTTTTGGTTTCTTGCTTATATCTCGAAAACAGTTACTCCTATCAATTTTTATCTTTTTACTAAAATTAAAGCTGATAAAATTTCCTACAAAATAGTTATTTGCATTTTTCATGTAGGACTAACCATAAGCGAGATATAAGTTTGAAAATAATCAATATTTAAAAAAAAAGTGCTTTAACAGAAAATGTCTTGTGATTTGAAATACACTTCATTTATTGGGTCCAATACTTTATTAGAAGAAAAAGGAGGTGACTTTAAAGTCACTGAAGTCTTCAGAGTCGTTTTTAAATGCTGCATTTTCGTCTTCGTCTCAAACTTTGAAAACTGAATTACATTTTTGTTCAGTAACAGTTACAGTTTTCTTATTGGTTTTTTGCTTATATCTCGAAAACAGTTACTCCTATCAATTTTTATCTTTCTTTTAAAATTAAAGCTGATAAAATTTCCTACAAAATAGTTATTTGCATTTTTCATGTAAGACTAACCATAAGCGAGATATAAGTTTAAAAATTATTAATATTTAAAAAAAAGTGCTTTAACAGAAAATGTCTTGTGATTTAAAATACACCTAATTTATTGGGTCCAATACTTTATTAGAAGAAAAAGGAGGTGACATAAAAGTCGCTGAAGTCTTCAGAGTCAATAGTAATTTACCGATTATA
This sequence comes from Tribolium castaneum, assembly GCF_031307605.1. Classification (NCBI taxonomy): domain Eukaryota; kingdom Metazoa; phylum Arthropoda; class Insecta; order Coleoptera; family Tenebrionidae; genus Tribolium; species Tribolium castaneum. The sequence goes on along the minus strand of NC_087395.1, from coordinate 12,390,858 downwards.
ACTTTTGTATAGTAAATGTTTTTATACCAGTTTTAAAATGAGTTATTAATTTTAGACAATTTCTTGCCTAAAAACACAGATCACAGATGATCTCCTGCATAGAAATGAGAAAACGCTCATATAACACACAAAATAAGCTTCATTTTTGCTTAGAAAACTAAGCTTACTTTTATTACCACTATTATTATTATTTTTATTATTATTATTATTATTATTACTATTATTACTATTATTATTATTATTATTATTATTATTATTATTAATATTATTATTATTAAAAACCGATTATAACTTTTGTATAGTAAATGTTTTTATACCAGTTTAAAAATGAGTTATTAGTTTTAGACAATTTCTTGCCTAAAAGCACAGATCACAGATGATCTCTTGCATAGAAATGAGGAAACGCTCAGATAACACAAAATAAGCATCATTTTTGCTTAGAAAAACTAAGCTTTAATTTAGAAAGAAATTCATTATTATAAGTATTATTATCATTATTATTATTATTATTATTATTATTATTATTATTATTATTATTATTATTATTATTATTATTATTATTAACTTTTGTATAGTAAATGTTTTTATTCAGTTTTAAAATGAGTTATTAATTTTATTTAATTTCTTGCCTAAAAACACAGATCACAGATGAGCTCTTGCATAGAAATGAGAAAACGCTCATATAACACACAAAATAAGCTTCATTTTTGCTTAGAAAACTAAGCTTACTTTTATTACTATTATTATTATTTTTATTATTATTATTATTATTATTGTTATTATTTTTATTATTATTATTATTATTATTATTATTATTATTATTATTATTATTATTATTAATATTATTATTATTAAAAACCGATTATAACTTTTGTATAGTAAATGTTTCTATACCAGTTTTAAAATGAGTTATTAATTTTAGACAATTTCTTGCCTAAAAACACAGATCACAGATGATCTCTTGCATAGAAATGAGAAAACGCTCAGATAACACAAAATAAGCATCATTTTTGCTTAGAAAAACTAAGCTTTAATTTAGAAAGAAATTCATTATTATAAGTATTATTATTATTATTATTATTATTATTATTATTTCTTTTATTACTGTTATTATTATTATTATTATTATTATTATTATTATTATTAACTTTTGTATAGTAAATGTTTTTATTCAGTTTTAAAATGAGTTATTAATTTTATTTAATTTCTTGCCTAAAAACACAGATCACAGATGAGCTCTTGCATAGAAATGAGAAAACGCTCATATAACACACAAAATAAGCTTCATTTTTGCTTAGAAAACTAAGCTTACTTTTATTACTATTATTATTATTTTTATTATTATTATTATTATTATTGTTATTATTTTTATTATTATTATTATTATTATTATTATTATTATTATTATTATTATTATTATTATTATTATTATTATTATTATTGTTATTATTATTATTATTAAAAACTTATATTAAACAGACAGAAAACGTCGTATTCTGACACAAAAAAACGAATTACGTTATAGACTTGACGAGAACGGCGTATCTCGGACCCTTATAGGACTTTTATAGGGTCAAAAAGTATCAGTTTGGATTAAAATAAATTATTTTTGTTGACTCTCAGTCTGAATTGTTCATCAGTTCAAACAAAAACGGCTTATTTTAGACGATCTTTTGCTTTGAACAAGAAAACTTACATCGAACAGACTAAAAACGTATTAATCTGGCATAAAAGAGCAATTTATGTATCACTTTAGATAAAGGCAGCTAATCCTATTCGTTTCATTGCTTAAAATAGACAAAATTGTTAAAAAATCTAACAAAAACGCTGTATTCTAGCACAAAATACTAATTACATTATAGTTTCGACGAGAATACCTTATTTGGAATGATTCTATGCTTCCAAACGAGTAAATTTTTATTAAACAGATGCCAAACATCATGTTTTGTCCTATAAAGACATTTTATATTGCAGTTTGTATTAAAACAAAATATTTTCGTTGATTCTTTGTTAGAAGCAGCAAACCTAACATTAAAGAATCTGAAAACTTTGTATTCGGACGCAAACCACCAAATTTTGTATCAGTTTAGACAAAAACGGTTGATTTTCGACAATATTTTGCTTTCAACAAGAAAACTTATATCAAACTGACTAAAAACGTCTTATTTTAGCACAAAACAAAAGATTTGCGTTATAGTCTTAAATCTGATTCATGCCACAGTTTGGATAAAAACCAAATATTTTTGTTAATTCATTGTTACAAACAAGAAACCTTACATCAAAGAAACTGAAAACCCCTTATTCAGGCACAGAAATTCGAATTACGTTTCAGTCTGGACAAAAACTGCTTATTTTAGACGATCCTTTGTTTTGAACACGAAAACTTACATTAAAAAGATTAAAAACGTCTTATTCTGGCTGAAAACTGCAAATTATATATTACTCTAGATAAAAGCAATTTATCCTGATTACTCCTTCACTTAGAATAGAGTTAACTTGTATAAAACTTAATGAAAACTTTAAATTTCGTCTCAAAGAAATAATTTGCGTTATAGTTTTGACCAGCACTGTTTATTTCAAACGAATTTATGATTCGAAACTAATGAAATTTTATGGGGCAGATGCAAAACCACATATTATCATATAAAGCGTTGTTTTAAAGCAAAGTACTACCTTTTGCAACAAGAAATTTCACGTCAAAGAAACTGTTTTTATACCAGTTTTAAAATGAGTTATTAATTTTAGACAATTTCTTGACTAAAAACACAGATCACAGATGATTTCTTGCATAGAAATGAGAAAACACTCATATAACACACAAAATAAGCTTCATTTTTGCTTAGAAAACTAAGCTTACTTTTATTACTATTATTATTATTTTAATTATTATTATTATTGTTATTATTATTATTATTATTATTATTATTATTATTATTATTATTATTATTATTAATATTATTATTATTATTATTATTATAATTATTATTAAAAACCGATTATAACTTTTGTATAGTATTGTTTTTATACCAGTTTTAAAATGAGTGATTAATTTTAGCCAATTTCTTGCCTAAAAACTATAAAATGGCTTAGATTGCCTAAAAACACAGATCACACATGATCTTTTGCATAGAAATGAGAAAACGCTCATATAACACAAAATAAGCTTCATTTTTAAGCATTTCGTCTTCGTCTCAAACATTGAAAACTGAATTACATTTTTGTTCAGTAACAGTTACAGTTTTCTTATTGGTTTTTTGCTTATATCTCGAAAACTGTTACTTCTATCAATTTTTATCTTTCTTTCAAAATTAAAGCTGATAAAATTTTCTACAAAATCGTTATTTGCATTTTTCCTGTAGGACCAACCATAAGCGAGTTATAGAGTTGGATATGAATAATATTTAACAAAAATTTGCTAAAAAATAAAATGTTTGAAAAACTGAAATTAAACTAATTTAATTGTGTCTAACACTTTAGTAGAGGAAAAAGAAAAAGACATAAAAGTCACAAAAGGTTTCAGAGTCGTTTTTAGTCGTCATATTAATAACAATAACATTAATAATAATAATACTAATAGTACTAAATTTGCTTACATGCAAACGCTTAATTAAGGTAACAGTTTTTTGGTTTCTTGCTTATATCTCGAAAACAGTTACTTATATCAATTTTTATCTTTTTACTAAAATTAAAGCTGATGAAATTTTCTACAAAATAGTTATTTGCATTTTTCATGTAAGACTAACCATAAGCGAGATATAAGTTTAAAAATTATTAATATTTAAAAAAAAAGTGCTTTAACAGAAAATGTCTTGTGATTTAAAATATACTTAATTTATTGGGTCCAATACTTTATTAGAAGAAAAAGGAGGTGACATAAAAGTCGCTGAAGTCTTCAGAGTCGTTTTTAAATGCTGCATTTTCGACTCCGTCTCAAACATTGAAAACTGAATTACATTTTTGTTCAGTAACTGTAACAGTTTTTACTTTGGTTTTTTGCTTATATCTCGAAAACAATTACTCCTATCAATTTTTATCTTTTTACTAAAATTAAAGCTGATAAAATTTCCTACAAAATAGTTATTTGCATTTTTCATGTACGACTAACCATAAGCGAGATATAAGTTTGAAAATAATTAATATTTAAAACAAAAGTGGAAAAGTTGGAAATTTTATCAGCTTTAATTTTGAAAAAAAGATAAAATTTGATAGGTGTAACTGTTTTCGAGATATAAGCAAAAAACCAATAAGAAAACTGTAACTGTTACTGAACAAAAATGTAATTCAGTTTTTAATGTTTGAGACGAAGACGAAAATGCTGCATTTAAAAACGACTCTGAAGACTTCAGTGACTTTTATGTCACCTCCTTTTTCTTCTAATAAAGTATTGGACCCAATAAATTAAGTGTATTTTAAATCACAAGGCATTTTCTGTTAAAGCACTTTTGTTTTAAATAGCGAGATGTCTTCTCCTTTTTCCTCTACTAAAGTGTTAGACACAATTAATTTAGTTTTATTTTAGTTTTTCAAACATTTTATTTTAAAGCAAATTTTTGTTAAAGATTATTTATATCCAACTCTATAACTCGCTTATTGTTGGTCTTACAAAAGAAATGCAAATAACTATTTTGTAGGAAATTTTATCGGCTTTAATTTTGAAAGAAAGATAAAAATTGATAGGTGTAATTGTTTTCGAGATATAAGCAACAAACCAAAGTAAAAACTGTTACAGTTACTGAACAAAAATGTAATTCAGTTTTCAATGTTTGAGACGAAGTCGAAAATGCAGCATTTAAAAACGACTCTGAAGACTTCAGTGACTTATATGTCACCTCCTTTTTCTTCTAGGAAAGTATTGGACCTAATAAATTAAGTGTATTTTAAATCACAAAACATTTTCTGTTGAAGCACTTTTTTTTTAAATATTAATTATTTTCAAACTTATATCTCGCTTATGGTTAGTCTTACATGAAAAATGCAAATAACTATTTTGTAGAAAATTTTATCAGCTTTAATTTTGAAAGAAAGATAAAAATTGATAGATGTAACAGTTTTCGAGATATAAGCAAAAACCAATAAGAAAACTGTAACTGTTACTGAACAAAAATGTAATTCAGTTTTCAATGTTTGAGACGAAGACGAAAATGCAGCATTTAAAATCGACTCTGAAGACTTCAGTGACTTTTATGTCACCTCCTTTTTCTTCTAATAAAGTATTGGACCCAATAAATTAAGTGTATTTTAAATCACAAGACATTTTCTGTTAAAGCACTTTTTTTTAAATATTAATTATTTTCAAACTTATATTTCGCTTATGATTACTCAAATTTATAGGAGTAACTGTTTTCGAGCTATAAGCAAAAAAACAAAAAACTGTTACCTGAATTAAGCGTTTGCATGTAAGCAAATTTAGTACTATTAGTATTATTATTATTAATGTTATTGTTATTAATATGACGACTAAAAACGACTCTGAAGACTTTAGTGACCTTTATGTCTTCTCCTTTTTCCTCTACTAAAGTGTTAGACACAATTAATTTAGTTTAATTTTAGTTTTTCAAACATTTTATTTTAAAGCAAATTTTTGTTAAAGATTATTTATATCCAACTCTATAACTCGCTTATTGTTGGTCTTACAAAAGAAATGCAAATAACTATTTTGTAGGAAATTTTATCGGCTTTAATTTTGAAAGAAAGATAAAAATTGATAGGTGTAATTGTTTTCGAGATATAAGCAAAAAACCAAAGTAAAAATTGTTACAGTTACTGAACAAAAATGTAATTCAGTTTTCAATGTTTGAGACGAAGTCGAAAATGCAGCATTTAAAAACGACTCTGAAGACTTCAGTGACTTATATGTCACCTCCTATTTCTTCTAGGAAAGTATTGGACCTAATAAATTAAGTGTATTTTAAATCACAAAACATTTTCTGTTGAAGCACTTTTTTTTTAAATATTAATTATTTTCAAACTTATATCTCGCTTATGGTTAGTCTTACATGAAAAATGCAAATAACTATTTTGTAGAAAATTTTATCAGCTTTAATTTTGAAAGAAAGATAAAAATTGATAGAAGTAACAGTTTTCGAGATATAAGCAAAAACCAATAAGAAAACTGTAACTGTTACTGAACAAAAATGTAATTCAGTTTTCAATGTTTGAGACGAAGACGAAAATGCAGCATTTAAAATCGACTCGGAAGACTTCAGTGACTTTTATGTCACCTCCTTTTTCTTCTAATAAAGTATTGGACCCAATAAATTAAGTGTATTTTAAATCACAAGACATTTTCTGTTAAAGCACTTTTTTTTTTAATATTAATTATTTTCAAACTTATATTTCGCTTATGATTACTCAAATTTATAGGAGTAACTGTTTTCGAGCTATAAGCAAAAAAACAAAAAACTGTTACCTGAATTAAGCGTTTGCATGTAAGCAAATTTAGTACTATTAGTATTATTATTATTAATGTTATTGTTATTAATATGACGACTAAAAACGACTCTGAAGACTATAGTGACCTTTATGTCTTCTCCTTTTTCCTCTACTAAAGTGTTAGACACAATTAATTTAGTTTAATTTTAGTTTTTCAAACATTTTATTTTAAAGCAAATTTTTGTTAAAGATTATTTATATCCAACTCTATAACTCGCTTATTGTTGGTCTTACAAAAGATATGCAAATAACTATTTTGTAGGAAATTTTATCGGCTTTAATTTTAAAAGAAAGATAAAAATTGATAGGTGTAATTGTTTTCGAGATATAAGCAAAAAACCAAAGTAAAAACTGTTACAGTTACTGAACAAAAATGTAATTCAGTTTTCAATGTTTGAGACGAAGTCGAAAATGCAGCATTTAAAAACGACTCTGAAGACTTCAGTGACTTATATGTCACCTCCTTTTTCTTCTAGGAAAGTATTGGACCTAATAAATTAAGTGTATTTTAAATCACAAAACATTTTCTGTTGAAGCACTTTTTTTTTAAATATTAATTATTTTCAAACTTATATCTCGCTTATGGTTAGTCTTACATGAAAAATGCAAATAACTATTTTGTAGAAAATTTTATCAGCTTTAATTTTGAAAGAAAGATAAAAATTGATAGAAGTAACAGTTTTCGAGATATAAGCAAAAACCAATAAGAAAACTGTAACTGTTACTGAACAAAAATGTAATTCAGTTTTCAATGTTTGAGACGAAGACGAAAATGCAGCATTTAAAATCGACTCTGAAGACTTCAGTGACTTTTATGTCACCTCCTTTTTCTTCTAATAAAGTATTGGACCCAATAAATTAAGTGTATTTTAAATCACAAGACATTTTCTGTTAAAGCACTTTTTTTTTAAATATTAATTATTTTCAAACTTATATTTCGCTTATGATTACTCAAATTTATAGGAGTAACTGTTTTCGAGCTATAAGCAAAAAAACAAAAAACTGTTACCTGAATTAAGCGTTTGCATGTAAGCAAATTTAGTACTATTAGTATTATTATTATTAATGTTATTGTTATTAATATGACGACTAAAAACGACTCTGAAGACTTTAGTGACCTTTATGTCTTCTCCTTTTTCCTCTACTAAAGTGTTAGACACAATTAATTTAGTTTAATTTTAGTTTTTCAAACATTTTATTTTAAAGCAAATTTTTGTTAAAGATTATTTATATCCAACTCTATAACTCGCTTATTGTTGGTCTTACAAAAGAAATGCAAATAACTATTTTGTAGGAAATCTTATCGGCTTTAATTTTGAAAGAAAGATAAAAATTGATAGGTGTAATTGTTTTCGAGATATAAGCAAAAAACCAAAGTAAAAACTGTTACAGTTACTGAACAAAAATGTAATTCAGTTTTCAATGTTTGAGACGAAGTCGAAAATGCAGCATTTAAAAACGACTCTGAAAACTTCAGTGACTTATATGTCACCTCCTTTTTCTTCTAGGAAAGTATTGGACCTAATAAATTAAGTGTATTTTAAATCACAAAACATTTTCTGTTGAAGCACTTTTTTTTTAAATATTAATTATTTTCAAACTTATATCTCGCTTATGGTTAGTCTTACATGAAAAATGCAAATAACTATTTTGTAGAAAATTTTATCAGCTTTAATTTTGAAAGAAAGATAAAAATTGATAGAAGTAACAGTTTTCGAGATATAAGCAAAAACCAATAAGAAAACTGTAACTGTTACTGAACAAAAATGTAATTCAGTTTTCAATGTTTGAGACGAAGACGAAAATGCAGCATTTAAAATCGACTCTGAAGACTTCAGTGACTTTTATGTCACCTCCTTTTTCTTCTAATAAAGTATTGGACCCAATAAATTAAGTGTATTTTAAATCACAAGACATTTTCTGTTAAAGCACTTTTTTTTTAAATATTAATTATTTTCAAACTTATATTTCGCTTATGATTACTCAAATTTATAGGAGTAACTGTTTTCGAGCTATAAGCAAAAAAACAAAAAACTGTTACCTGAATTAAGCGTTTGCATGTAAGCAAATTTAGTACTATTAGTATTATTATTATTAATGTTATTGTTATTAATATGACGACTAAAAACGACTCTGAAGACTTTAGTGACCTTTATGTCTTCTCCTTTTTCCTCTACTAAAGTGTTAGACACAATTAATTTAGTTTAATTTTAGTTTTTCAAACATTTTATTTTAAAGCAAATTTTTGTTAAAGATTATTTATATCCAACTCTATAACTCGCTTATTGTTGGTCTTACAAAAGAAATGCAAATAACTATTTTGTAGGAAATTTTATCGGCTTTAATTTTGAAAGAAAGATAAAAATTGATAGGTGTAATTGTTTTCGAGATATAAGCAAAAAACCAAAGTAAAAACTGTTACAGTTACTGAACAAAAATGTAATTCAGTTTTCAATGTTTGAGACGAAGTCGAAAATGCAGCATTTAAAAACGACTCTGAAGACTTCAGTGACTTATATGTCACCTCCTTTTTCTTCTAGGAAAGTATTGGACCTAATAAATTAAGTGTATTTTAAATCACAAAACATTTTCTGTTGAAGCACTTTTTTTTTAAATATTAATTATTTTCAAACTTATATCTCGCTTATGGTTAGTCTTACATGAAAAATGCAAATAACTATTTTGTAGAAAATTTTATCAGCTTTAATTTTGAAAGAAAGATAAAAATTGATAGAAGTAACAGTTTTCGAGATATAAGCAAAAACCAATAAGAAAACTGTAACTGTTACTGAACAAAAATGTAATTCAGTTTTCAATGTTTAAGACGAAGACGAAAATGCAGCATTTAAAATCGACTCTGAAGACTTCAGTGACTTTTATGTCACCTCCTTTTTCTTCTAATAAAGTATTGGACCCAATAAATTAAGTGTATTTTAAATCACAAGACATTTTCTGTTAAAGCACTTTTTTTTTAAATATTAATTATTTTCAAACTTATATTTCGCTTATGATTACTCAAATTTATAGGAGTAACTGTTTTCGAGCTATAAGCAAAAAAACAAAAAACTGTTACCTGAATTAAGCGTTTGCATGTAAGCAAATTTAGTACTATTAGTATTATTATTATTAATGTTATTGTTATTAATATGACGACTAAAAACGACTCTGAAGACTTTAGTGACCTTTATGTCTTCTCCTTTTTCCTCTACTAAAGTGTTAGACACAATTAATTTAGTTTAATTTTAGTTTTTCAAACATTTTATTTTAAAGCAAATTTTTGTTAAAGATTATTTATATCCAACTCTATAACTCGCTTATTGTTGGTCTTACAAAAGAAATGCAAATAACTATTTTGTAGGAAATTTAATCGGCTTTAATTTTGAAAAAAAGATAAAAATTGATAGGTGTAATTGTTTTCGAGATATAAGCAAAAAACCAAAGTAAAAACTGTTACAGTTACTGAACAAAAATGTAATTCAGTTTTCAATGTTTGAGACGAAGTCGAAAATGCAGCATTTAAAAACGACTCTGAAGACTTCAGTGACTTATATGTCACCTCCTTTTTCTTCTAGGAAAGTATTGGACCTAATAAATTAAGTGTATTTTAAATCACAAAACATTTTCTGTTGAAGCACTTTTTTTTTAAATATTAATTATTTTCAAACTTATATCTCGCTTATGGTTAGTCTTACATGAAAAATGCAAATAACTATTTTGTAGAAAATTTTATCAGCTTTAATTTTGGAAGAAAGATAAAAATTGATAGAAGTAACAGTTTTCGAGATATAAGCAAAAACCAATAAGAAAACTGTAACTGTTACTGAACAAAAATGTAATTCAGTTTTCAATGTTTGAGACGAAGGCGAAAATGCAGCATTTAAAATCGACTCTGAAGACTTCAGTGACTTTTATGTCACCTCCTTTTTCTTCTAATAAAGTATTGGACCCAATAAATTAAGTGTATTTTAAATCACAAGACATTTTCTGTTAAAGCACTTTTTTTTTAAATATTAATTATTTTCAAACTTATATTTCGCTTATGATTACTCAAATTTATAGGAGTAACTGTTTTCGAGCTATAAGCAAAAAAACAAAAAACTGTTACCTGAATTAAGCGTTTGCATGTAAGCAAATTTAGTACTATTAGTATTATTATTATTAATGTTATTGTTATTAATATGACGACTGAAAACGACTCTGAAGACTTTGGTGACTTTTATGTCTTCTCCATTTTCCTCTACTAAAGTGTTAGTCTTAATTAATTTAGTTTAATTTCGGTTTTTCAAACATTTTATTTTAAAGCAAATTTTTGTTAAAGATTATTTATATCCAACTCTATAACTCGTTTACGGTTGGTTCTACAAAAAAAATGCAAAAAACTATTTTGTTGGAAATTTTATCAGCTTTAATTTGAAAGAAAGATAAAAATTGATAGGTGTAAATGTTTTCGAGATATAAGCAAAAAACCAAAGTGAAAACTGTAACAGTTACTGAACAAAAATGTAATTTAGTTTTCAATGTTCAAGACGAAGACAAAAATGCAGCATTTACTGTCACCTCTTTTTTCTTCTAATTAAGTATTGGACCCAATAAATTAAGTGTATTTTAAATCACAAGACATTTTCTGTTAAAGCACATTTTTTTTTAATTATTAATTATTTTCAAACTTATATCTCGTTTATGGTTAGTTCTACATGAAAAATGCAAATAACTATTTTGTAGGAAATTTTATCAGCTTTAATTTTAGTAAAAAGATAAAAATTGATAGGAGTAACTGTTTTCGAGATATAAGCAAGAAACTGTTACCTTAATTAAGCGCTTGCATATAAACAAATTTAGTAATATTAGTATTATTATTATTAATGTTATTGTTATTGATATGACGACTAAAAACGACTTTCAAGACTTTGGTGACTTTTATGTCTTCTCCTTCAAAGTATGAAATCGTCCGAAATATTTTTTTTTTGCCAAAACTATAACGTAATTTGTTCTTTTGAGCTTGAATATAGAGTTTTCATTACGTTTTATAGTAGTTTACTCTACTCTAAGCATAGAATCAAACAGAGTAATCCGCTTTTGTTAAAACTGATACATAATTTGCTCTTATTTTCGAGAATAAGACGTTTTCAATATGCTTGATAAAATTTTTCTTGTTTATAGCAAGGAATCGTTTAAAATAAGCTGTATTTGCCTAAACTGATACGTAATTCGATATTTATGCATGGATACGAAGTTTTCAGTTTCTTTGACGTAAAATTTCTTGTTGCAAAAGGTAATACTTTGCTTTAAAACAACGCTTTATATGGTAATATGTGGTTTTGCATCTGCCCCAAAAAAGTTCATTAGTTTCGAATCATAAATTCGTTTGAAATAAACAGTGCTGGTCAAAACTATAATGTAAATTATTTCTTTGAGACGAAATTTAAAGTTTTCATTAAATTTTATACAAGTTTGCTCTATTCTAAGCAAAGGAGTAATCAGGATAAATTGCTTTTATCTAGAGTAATATATAATTTGCAGTTTTCAACCAGAATAAGACGTTTTTAATCTTTTTATTGTAAGTTTTCGTGTTCAAAACAAAGGATCGTCTAAAATAAGCAGTTTTTGTCCAGACTGAAACGTAATTCGAATTTCTGTGCCTGAATAAGGGGTTTTCAGTTTCTTTGATGTAAGGTTTCTTGTTTGTAACAATGAATTAACAAAAATATTTGGTTTTTATCCAAACTGTGGCATGAATCAGCTTTAAGACTATAACGCAAATCTTTTGTTTTGTGCTAAAATAAGACGTTTTTAGTCAGTTTGATATAAGTTTTCTTGTTGAAAGCAAAATATTGTCGAAAATCAACCGTTTTTGTCTAAACTGATACAAAATTCGGAGGTTTGTGTCCGAATACAAAGTTTTCAGATTCTTCAATGTTAGGTTTGCTGCTTCTAACAAAGAATCAACGAAAATATTTTGTTTTAATACAAACTGCAATATAAAATGTCTTTATAGGACAAAACATGATGTTTGGCATCTGTTTAATAAAAAAATTTACTCGTTTGGAAGCATAGAATCATTCCAAATAAGGTATTCTCGTCGAAACTATAATGTAATTAGTATTTTGTGCTAGAATACAGCGTTTTTGTTAGATTTTTTAACAATTTTGTCTATTTTAGGCAATGAAACGAAAAGGATTAGCTGCCTTTATCCAAAGTGATACATAAATTGCTCTTTTATGCCAGATTAATACGTTTTTAGTATATTCGATGTAAGTTTTCTTGTTCAAAGCAAAAGATCGTCTAAAATAAGCCGTTTTTGTTTGAACTGATGAACAATTCAGACTGAGAGTCAACAAAAATAATTTGTTTTAATCCAAACTGATACTTTTTGACCCTATAAGAGTCCTATAAGAGTCCGAGATACGCCGTTCTCGTCAAGTCTATAACGTAATTCGTTTTTATGTGTCAGAATACGACGTTTTCTGTCTGTTTAATATAAGTTTTTAATAATAATAATAATAATAATAATAACAATAACAATAATAATAATAATAATAATAATAATAATAATAATAATAGTAATAAAAGTAAGCTTAGTTTTCTAAGCAAAAATGAAGCTTATTTTGTGTGTTATATGAGCGTTTTCTCATTTCTATGCAAGAGATCATCTGTGATCTGTGTTTTTAGGCAAGAAATTGTCTAAAATTAATAACTCATTTTAAAACTGGTATAAAAACATTTACTATACAATAGTTATAATCGGTTTTTAATAATAATAATAATAATAATAATAGTAATAATAAAAATAATAGAAATAATAATAATAATAATAAAAATAATAATAATAGTAGTAATAAAAGTAAGCTAGGTTTTCTAAGCAAAAATGAAGATTATTTTGTGTTATATGAGCGTTTTCTCATTTCTATGCAAAAGATAATGTGTGA